>NC_056736.1:489332500-489357500 GCF_019279795.1 Protopterus annectens | reverse complement strand
AACCTTCCCAAGAAAAAATAGAAATGTCACACCACACTGGCTCTCAAATGTTGAACATCATAAAAGTGATAATAATTGTTTTCAGGCCAACAAAGACAGACGCCATGAAATATGATAACCGAACAATCAAATTAACAAGAAGTCTCCAGTGTTAATAATCCTAGTGGTACAGTAGCAAATAAGAATAAAGAAAAAGTTAAAATCACATTACAACTCTATTGAGGATGCGAGCAGAAACACTGTAGAAAGACTCTTGTGTCACTCTAACCTTCAGTCAGCAAGTTCAGGCATGAGCATATTGTCAGAAGGACACTATTTATTTCAATTTACTCCTTAAACCCAGTATCACAGCCAACTCTTCCCCATCTCCTCACAAGTCAAAGAAACTACTCATTATAAAAAAAATAGTAATAATTTTGAACACATAAACCTAACTCACCTAGCCCCCTAGCATTGATTCCTAATCTCTACATTCTAGTCAAAGGACAACATCAACACTTAAGGAAGTCAGTATTTTCACTTTAAGGAAAACTCTAAAGAAAAAAAATATCAGGTTCTACAAACTCAGATCATTGAAGTTCATTAGTTAACCACAGACTTCATAGCAATCCATCTCACAAAGCTAATTAATAGAAGTATCAGAAAATCTGTCCCTGATACTTGGAATGAAACCCATTTAATTATTTTACACGAGAATGGAAACTCAGCTGTATCAAATAATTTCAGATTGATAACTTTAGTAAATGTTCTCTCTAAAACCCTTAAGTGCACAGTTCACCAAAAGATTTATGAACACTTAAAAATCCAATGTTCTGAACAACTCTGAACATATTTTTATGTAAAACAAATATATCAATAGTTCATCCACTCTCTTACAGAATATATTCATAAAATCTTTAATAAAAAGTAAGCTGTAGCAGGACTTTTCCAAAACCATTAGTTTTTTCTGCTATATTAAAAACATTAAAATATTTATGGCTACACTCAGTAAAAATGCAGTAGTTTCAAATCTACTGTAGTAATAGAAAATAGGCAATAATATGGGGCTGCAACTTAACAACTTTTTTATCTGTAATAATGATGTTTCTTTAGGTTCAGTGCTGGATTCCCCTATATAAATGTGTGTAGGTTTCAAACCCAAGGTAATGAAACACAAATGCTCTATCACCAGCCTATCAAAAAAAAGAAAGAAAGAAAATTAAACATTATTTTTTTTTATTTTTGCAGGGAATATGTCCCCCTGCACCCCTTACATCCCCAGCTAATTATATACCAACTCCAAGATCATACTGTAGTGGAGAAGGAGAAATTCTCCTTATCCCCAGTGTAGCACAATCTCACATAAAACAAAAGCCAGCTTGTTTGATCAGTTGATTTTCAATAACACTAGAGGTCTTTTTTCCCTTTAAGAAAAAAATTGTTGATGAAACTAATAACAACCATATGTATACAGATATATATATATATATATAGAGAGAGAGAGAGAGAGCGCGCGAGAGAGAGAGAGAGACACATATAGATATATAAATATATATAGATAGATATGCATGTGTATATGTGTCTGTTAATCCCACACCAAACCACAGCAAACCACAGCGTCAGTCTCTGTAACATGCAATACACAAAATGACATAACACTTCGGCTCAGGAAAAAAAATCAAATCATTGCACAACAGCAACACCAGACTTCTTTAATTACAATCAAAAATATCTCAACTCCTCTTTAATACTTACTGCCAAGAAAATTAAGTAGCTTTTCTGCAATAGTTACGACGAGATGAACTGCTTCCCTCTTCTCTCCCTCTCAACCATAACATGACAGAATTCTGTACATAAACATGATAAAATATCTGTATACAATAATCAGTTACATTGTATCCTTAGATGACCAAATAACCTTCACTATCATGGCATGGAGCATCGCTTTTGGTGGCTTCTATACTGTGCATTTTTATTTAACTCCCAAATCAAAATACCAACTAATCTATCCATTAATATACTCAAGCTGATTTTATGGCTGTATCATGGGCACACAACATGCAATATCCTACTAAAATATGGAAGAAATGTAGCATAGCTTGGCTTAATATATGCTGGAATATTCCTCAAAAAACATCACTGAATCCTTTTCTCAGAATTTGAATGGGTATCCATTCAGAATAAACTTAATTAATGTTTATTAATTGATACACACAAATGCCTTCACTCTATGAGTATATCCTAGAGCTTTAACATAATTAAATATTGCATCCAACACACACACGCACACAAACACACACACACACACACACACACACACACACACACACACACACACATATATGCGCACACACACACACACACACACACACACACACACACACACACACACACACACACACACACACACACACACACCCAAACCTTAAATCCACAACAAGAAATCAAATAGAAGTTTGCTAGCTCTATGTAGTTGATGATTGGGTGCCCACAGGGTCTCCTCATGTCCACTGGGTCTACCAGGAATTTCTTCATCCTTTAAATGCACTCCAACCTATGCTCAGTACCAGTTATGTGATCATGGCTCCTGGTGCAGTATCATATTACGGGTCCTCTTCAAAACATCTAAAACCCATAACATCGAATTTCATAACATTGAGACCAGAACATCTAAAACCCAAAACATCTAAAACCCATAACATTGAATTTCATAACATCTAACAGTACAAATCACATGAAAATAACATCCCCTCCACATATAACGACATATAATGACACCAAACTACAAAACACACTTTTTATTACATTTCTGCAGAGGTCTTGGTATAGTGGGGTTAGGAAATTAACTTTTTCACACTGTAGTGCGATCTTGGAGTTGGTATATTTAATTTACGGGGGGGGCACATGTGGGGTGCAGGGGGGGTTGTCCCCCTGCAGAAACGTAGTTAAGAGTGCGTTTGGTAGTTTGGTGTCATCATACGTGGAGGGGATGTTATTTTCTTGTTATTTGTAGTGTTAGTTGATGTAAAATTCGATGTTATGGGTTTTAGATGTTTTGGGTTTTAGATGTTCTGGTCTCAGTGTTATGAAATTAGATGTTATGGATTTTAGATGTTTCAAAGTAGACCCCATATTACTGCTGGGGAGTGTTTTTCTTTTTTATAATGCCTCTCCTCTGAGTGCGCCTGTTTATAATTAAGGGGTGGATATACATGGGGTATGCACTGGAATGTCTTCCCAACTCCACAATGACTCAATTTCCTATGTCTCAGTATGTCCCCAGCTTCCACCAGGAACTGACTGAAAGGTATGTACAGTTGTATGCTGCCCCTCCAGGACTTACTCACGAATTCTCCCTGGCAGCTCTTAAGACATCTGAGCCACTAGAACACCTTAGGTTGGCTTGGCCAAAGTCTGGGTTGTATCCTTCTCACAACTCTTACTGTGATGCTCTTTCAGAAATCATGTTGATCACATGTGGAAAAACTTCCCAGTTACTACCACAAGCATCAAAAGCATTACAACCTTTAAGTGCCACCTTAGCAAACATATAAGCTTAGTAAAATGTATATGCAGTTAAGTTTAGTTTCTTTTCAACATTTTCCCATGGCATTTACTCTTTTCAGCTATTATTTGAATCAAAACTTTAGCTTTGAGCATCCTGTAAAATATTCTAGTGAAACTTTTGTAACTTGTGTTTTACACAATGATCTTGTAGCTGTTTACTTGCTATAGATACTTACTTGTCATTTTTTTCAAATGACTATTAATACCTGACATAGAAGAGAACAACAGTAATGTTTTTATAGGGTAGGTTCATAGGTTCATAGGTAGGTACTAGGCTATTGGCCCTAGGGCCTATATAAGCCTAGCCAAAAAAGTACCCTGGCATTCGCAACCCAAGAAAATTATTTTCCTATGCCCCTGTCGAGCAGAACCACAGAAGTGATCCCCGGGGTGAATTTCCTATTTCCTATCCAATCATCAAGATTTTTCTTGAAGAGTGCTAATGAGGAGCTTTGTTTGATATAGATAGGTAGTTTGTTCCAGAATATGAGAAGTCTCTAGGACAGAAATCTATCCCTCCAGCATGTACTGTTTATTGTGGTGACATGGTTTAGGTCCCTAGAGCCTGTAGCTCGGAGGCATTGGGATTTCTTTAAGTGGAGCATGTCCAACAGCTCTGGGTTTGACAGCTTTGTATGTTAGGCAGAGATCACCTCTGAGTAGGCGATATACAATGGAGTAAAGCTGGAGTCTTTTGGGACGGTCTGCATAGGGCATCTGTTTGAGGCCATAATCCTCTTTGTGAGGTATTTCTGTAGCCTTTCTCGTTGTTGCAGATGTGAGGTACATACCAAAAGGGGCATTATATTCTATAATGGGTCTAATGAGTGATGAGTAGAGGGGAATAATTACCTCTTTTTTTTCCTGGATGAGAAACCTTTTGTGATGAGGTGTACCATGTAGTAGGATTTCCTGACTACTGTGGTGATGTGATTATCAAAGGAGAGACTACTGTCCACCTGTGACCCATAGTCTCTTATTACACTTTCAGTGTTAAGTAGACTACCGCCTATGTGGTAGTTCATGGGTACAGAGTTTTTAGCAAAAGGGATGACAATGCACTTTTTGGCATTGAGCTTGAGGCCATGGCTTTGACACCAGGCATCTGTCTCAGTGAGACCCTTTTGTAGGATGTCAACATCATTAGAAATTTTAGATTATGGTTCCTAGTTTGCAGTCATTTGTGAACTCTATTAGCCAAAGACCTTCTGTGTTAGCCTGTACTTTAGAGAAGTAGATAGCAAACAAGAGAAGACCCAGGACTGAACCCTGTGTTACTCCACTTGTCACTTATCTGAAGTCGGATTTGGAGTCTGCTACTTTCACAGTGTGGGTTCTGTCAGTGAGCCAGTTGGCAACCCATCTTGTGACATAGGAATTTATACCTAGTTTAGTGAGTTCATCTATAATTTCAGAGTGAGGGATGGTGTCAAAAGTCTTGGTGAGATCTAGATAGGCTGTGGGAACCACCTTACCCTCATCTATGACTTTGGTGACTGCTTCAAAGAAGTCTATCAGGTTTAGGAGACATGATCTGCCTTTTACAAACCCAAACTGGGTGGGGTCCAGAGTTTGGAGATTACAAATGTCGTCTCTGTTTATAAGTTCCATGATGATACGTTCCATGGCCTTGCAGACCAGGCTCATCAGGCTAATGGGGTGGTAGTTTCCAGGGTCCATTATGTCTACTACAAATAATATTCCTATCACAATAACATTTTTTCTACTTATCTGGAAAGTTAGACTAGTTGCTCGTACTGAAATTACCTTAGCTTAGCTTTTAGAATGCTGTATATAGCATTCAGACTGAGTGTTGCATGTACTCAATGTACTCCATTTTTGCCTACAGTCAGAAATCATATATCATATGAACTAATCTGATGAACTTCATTTAATGAAGACTAAAGTTACTATTGATGACTTGTCCTTCTGAAAAAAAAAATACTGATTTATCACTTTCTGGCCCTTAATCACAGCTTTCGAGGATCAGTGCTGTGATTTGAATGCTATAATTTTCAAAGGATGAAATGTCACTATTTGCTTCAACACAAAATCATCAGTTTATCAAGAAAGTACAGTTGTGTAAGTAAACTTAGCATAACAGTTGGTGCTCAGTTGATCAATGCTACAGTAGCCTAAGCTACATGGATTATATCCTGTCAAATATGTAACAGCTTACCAGCTTTCAAAGCTTCAAAGTGCCTTCTATGTACACAAACCATTAGTCAGCTTGACGTGAGCTGTCTACAAAGACAGGTTTGGATGTCAAGACTTTCAGAGCTTTCATACTTGACAGGACATTGTTAGAAGTAAAAAAAAAAAAAAAAAAAAAAATATATATATACATATATATATCTAAATGTCCACACCCTGACAAAACCATATACTAAAAAAACTAAGTGGGGATGGAGGGTGAGAGTGGCTATTGCAGCAGTGATCATTCGAACATCTACTGTTATGGCAAGTTTACTTACACATCCATAGTATGTCGATCATATAGATCATGGTAGCAGTAGTCTAAGATATATGGGTAGATTACCGTACCTTACAATAACTGGGAGGTGGAAGGGTCCAGGAGACCCTGCTGAATTGTTCTAGCAAAGCCTGACCTAGCACCGAGAAGGAATCAAGCTTGCAGTGTACAGATAACCAAGTTGTTGCTTTTAGAATACTTCAAAAAGCCATAGATAAAGCTAAGGCCTTAGTAGAGTGAACTTTGACCCTGCCTGGAATGGTTTTGCTGTGGTGAGAATAACAAAATGTGATAGCCTGAGACAACTATTTGGAGAGAGTCTGTTTTGACACAGGTTGCCCCCTTCTTCTTACATTGTTAGAAATAAACAACTGATCTGAAGATATGAAAGATTTTATTTTATCTGGATAGTACCTGAGTTTTCTGTGGACATCCAAGGTATGAAGAAACTTTTTTTCCTTATTTTTTGGTTCAGGAAAGAAATGTGGAAGATGGATAGTTTGTCTTTAAGTAAACTCAGATATGATATTTGGCACAAAAAATGATTAGTTCTCAATGAAACCCTGTGTTTTTGTTAAATGAGATAGGACTGGCTCACCATAAGAGTTTGCAGCTCAGAAACTCTTCTTGCAGAGGTCAGAGAAATCAGCAAAACAGTTTTCCATATTAAGAACCTCATGTAAACCTGACAGACTGGTTCAAATGGAGCAATTATTAGCTTCTCTAACACAAAATTAAGATCCCAAGGAGTAGCCACTGACTTTCCCGGAGGCCATTTTCACATGAAAATGCATTGAAAGAAAAAGCTCAATGGGCAAGCCTGCTGACATGTCCACCCACAGAGCTCGAAGCAGGAGTAAGGTATGTCATTGGACACTAACTCACACAAACACTGTAAAACCAGAGAAACAATAGCCATGTATTGGTGCTGGTTATGTTGCTAGAACCAGCTGGAAAACGTTTTCCATTTTCTGATATATAATTTCTACTTGCAGGCTTTTTTGTCTCCACTAATACCTTCTGCATGTCCTCAGTAAACAGGTGCCTAAAAAGAATTAAGGCTCTATCATCGAGGTAGTCAGTTGACGTTAACTGGGGTCGGGATGTATGAAACCCCTCTTTTCTTGTGTGAGTAGATCCATTCTTTGAGGAGCTTGTGGTAATTGCCACTGGCCATTTCCAAGAAAAGGAAGAACCATCATTGCCTGCACCAAAAGGGAGTCACCACAATGATCCTGAAGGATTCCTTCTGAATCTTCAGAAGAACCTTAGATATTAGTGGAAAGGATGGAAAAGCATACAGGAACATTCCTGTCCAAAGAAAGGAAAAGACACCTGTCTTCTAAATAGTTTTGCATGGAGTCCATGAGCAGGATTTCGCTAGCTGATTAGAGAGGAGGCAAAGCTGTCTACCTGAAGAATGCCCGACAGATGAATAAAACCTAGGAAGACCCCAATGTAGTTTCCATTTGCAAAGGTCTGCCTTTATCTTGTTCAGCTTGTCTGCCACACAGTTTTGCTCAGACAGACTGTAGGATGCCTGTAGTGTGAGATTGTGCTGTAGAGGTATATCTCAAGCTAACATGGCTAGTCTACAAAGGGGGTATGACTTGATTACCCCTTGCTTGTTGATGTGCCACATAACTGTTATATTGTCTATAAAACTTAAAGAGGTCCAGAGGGCAAAGGTGATTCATAGAGTTGACTGTATTGATTAAAGCAAACATCTCATTTATATTTATATTTATATTTATATTTATATTTATGTGCTCGCCTCTGTCCTTGTTGCCACAGACAATTTGACTTTTTATCCCCCTTGACATTGCTCCTCGAGCAAAGTCCGAAGTGTTTGCGGTAACTGACTGCATTGGAGCAGGGGGGGACAGAGACTTTGATTTAAGGATATTTGCTGTCTCCACCAAGTGATTTCTCTTTTGACGAATCCCAAAACTGGAATTTGAAAAGATAAGGGTATCTGCGCTAAGAACAAAATGACTTCAGATTCCATTGTATCTTTCTCATGTGTATTCTTGCCAGGGACACCATGAGATTCACAGATGCAATGAGACTCAAAATCTTGAAATATTCCTTTTGCAGAGAGTCTGAGTGGAAAACCATTGAAATAGATCTAGATCCAGATTTATTTATTTTTCCTGTGGGGAAAAAACCTCTTTGAACTGAGGTGTCTAGCAGACACCCTAGGCACATAATCATGTGTGATGGAGCCAAAAAGTCTTTTAAATGTACTCTCAAAATCCCAGCTCGTGTAAGTATTCTCTAACCTAAAACAGAGAGATTCCTGATGCTTTGAAAAATACTCTGGAAAGATAAGCAAGTTGTCTAAATATGGAAAATGTGAACACCATGTAGCCTGCAATGAACTAGAGCTAAACATATTGTGAACATTCTTGGTGCAGTAGATAGTTCAAAGGGTGAGGCAGATAACTAATAATGTGATACAGGCACATAAAACCATAACAAATGCCTGAAGTCTGGATGAATATGGATGTGATGATGAATGTCTTAGGAACCTAGTGTTACTAGAAACCTCAAGAAGGAAGAAGCGGTAACAAGCAGTGAAGTTTAAGAATGTTCAACTTTGGCACTATCACAAATTGGTTTAGAAAAGAAAAATCCAGAACTGTTGTTTCTTTGGCACCAAAAATGTCCTTGAGAAAAAACCTTTCCCACACTGAGAAGTAGGAACTGTTTGTATTACTTCCTGAGACAACATAAGTTGAAGGACAGGGGGAAACAGAGAAGTTTGGTCTGGTGAATGAGGAATTAATCCCTGAAATTTATGAATTTCCTCCCACTCCCATCTGTAACTTTGAAGAATAATCTTCAGAACCCATTTGTCTGAAACTATCTGTTGCCAAAGAGAGAAATGGAAAGTCAGACTTTCTGGAAGGAACTGCCAAGGTGGGAGAGGTGGGAATGGTCCCTCGAATAGTCATTCTGACTTGTTTGACTGTACCTGCTTCCTTCTGAATCTCCATGCTACTGCTTCTTAATTGTCTGTTTACCAGCATTTTCCTGAGACTGTTTAATTTGCTTCTTAATGAAACTGAATGAGGGGGTAGAGAAATCCCTTAGAAAATTTAGAAAAGGAGGGCTGAAAAATCTTGAATCAGTTTACTCTTCTCATCATATTTTTTGATAACCTCTGCAGCTGGGGTATAAAAAGTATCTCTTTCTATCCAAAGGAGAGTTGAAAATCTCATTTTTACATTTTCAAGCTGGCTCTGAGAACACAGACAGCCACACCTCCTCAGTGGCCATAGCCCTGGCAGAATTATTTACAAAATCAAATACAGACTTTAAATAATGAGGTATGACCTATGAAACCAAAAAAGCTAAACCATTTAAAGCAGAGTTTTCCTCACAAGAAGGAACTGCAGACAAACAATTCCTCATGCATTCAGAATTATTCAGAATAAATTTTAGCAGGTGATCCTGACAATTCAAATGTTTTAAAGTCAGGGTTGCAGAGGCATACATTTTTCCCATATTTATGTTACTATCCTTGTTTGAAAGGGAAGGAATGGTATTAACTAAATGCTTGGGAGCAATTGGATATACTAAACTACAGCTGCCGGGTTAGGTTTTGAATGAAACTATAAAAACTTGAAAAACTGAGGAACCTTATATAATCTATCTGATTTTTGGTGGGCAATCGTCTGACTATCAGAGAAATTGTAGGCAGTGACACACACACCCTCCAATGCTGACAAGGAGTATTAGAGAAGGTTCTGTAAATTCTGTTTGTAACAGCTCATAATATATTCTAAGGGACTACGAAACCTCAATATTCTCCACTAAAAAAAAACTGGCGCATTATGGAAATAGTCTCAGAGAAAGAGAATCCTTCACAGGGAGAATCAAATGCCATGCTCTCCTCTCAGTCTGAATCAGAAAGGTGAGGAGAAAAAACTGCATCTGTCCGATCAACTTCCTGTCCAGAAACAGAATCTTGAATTTCTTCAGGAAAAGAGGAATCCCTTTTACTTTTAACAGAGACCACTTTACAAGAGGGATCAATAGCCTGAATTAAACCATGAACCAGACCTAATAAACTAATTGTGTCCAGGGAAATTTGACCAAGACTAAGCACATTTAAAAAAAGCAACAAATGTACTGGAGAACTTGAACGAAAGGTTTTAATAACGTGAAGCGCTTTTCGTCCAGTGCAATGACTAGACTTCATCAGACAAGTTACAGAAACAATGAATGTCCTTTTATACTTAGTTAAAACCATGTGGTTAACAAATCACTTAAATCAATCAATCAATTAAACATTGTCAAATAGACATTATTATGTAATGAATAGCAAAAGGCAGCCTTAAAGATATAAATACCTAAAAAAAATGGGCATATGTAAATCACAGTGTTGAGTCTGTAAATGACAAGCATACACAAAAACCCTTACACTAGAAAGTTAATATATATATATATAGAAAAATCTACAAGTATACAAACTTTAATAATCGATTAAGTCTAAAATTCTAAATACTTTAATAAGAAATATAAACAATATTTAAAAATAAATTGTACGTATTAAATCATTTGTAGTATTAATGCATATTTTCTTACTATTTAATAATTATTAAAAGTCACTAAAAAATTAAATTAATTCAAATTTATGTTTAAAACTGAATTAGTTCATACTTATATTTAAAACAAGTGCTACTGTATCAAGTTACTACATCAAAAGTAAATGGTAAAGCACCAAATGAAATTCACATATATAATATACGACTTGGTCTATAATACAGATGTTCATAAACACCTGGCCCAGTGTTCTTGTTGTCCAGTCTACTATGCAGGGAAAAATGAGAGAAAATTTAAAGAACGTGTTTATGAACATCTGTATTCAATGAAGGAAAACAAAATAGAAAACGCTTTAGCTAGACACACTATTAACTACCCTTCACACAGTTTCAATTTCAGGATTATAGACCAAGTCGTACCTTAATTAAGGAGTGGTCCAAATAACTGACTGTTAGAAAAATTAGAACTTTTGTGGCAATTTAGATTAAATTCGTACCACTACCCAGGTTTGAATGACATTTGTTCGATTTCTTGTCTTTTGAAATTAAGAAGTTTAAATAGATGATGACTATTTTTTCTGGGTTACACCTTCTGTTATATATATGTGAATTTCGTTTGGTGCTTTACCATTTACTTTTGATATAGTAACTTGATGCAGTAGCACTTGTTTTAAATATAAGTATGAACTAATTCAGTTTTAAACATAAATATGAATTAATTTAATTTTTTAGTGACTTTTAATAATTATTAAATAGTGAGAAAATATGCATTAATACTACAAATGATTTAATACGTACAATTCATTTTTCGTATTGTTTATATAAATATTTCTTATGAAAGTATTTAGAATTTTAGACTTAATTATTAAAGTTTGTATACTTGTAGATTTTTCTATATATGTTAACTTTATAGTGTAAGGGTTTTTGTGTATGCTTGTCGTTTACAGACTCAACACTGTGATTTACATATGTCCGTTTTTTTAGGTATTTACATCTTTAAGGCTGCCTTTTGCTATTTATTACATAATAATGTCTATTTGACAATGTTTAATTGATTGATTGATTTAAGTGATTTGTTAACCACATGGTTTTAATTAAGTATAAAAGGACATTCATTGTTTCTGTAACTTGTCTGGTGAAGTCCAGTCATTGCACTGGACGAAAAGCGCTTCACGTTATTAAAGCCTTTCGTTCAAGTTCTCCAGTACATTTGTTGCTTTTTGTAGTTATTGGTATTTGTTGTTCTTCACTAAGCACATTTAGGTTTCTTCAAAAATTAAACTTGTTCAGCAAAATGTACACTGAAAGCAGTAAAAAAGTAATTTAATGTTTGAAATGCAAAAAAAACGTTCAGGATTAAATGCTTTCATTCCCAATACAGCATGAAACTTCATTGCAATCAAAATCCATACAATTTCCTGTCTTAAATACTTCATCATCAATTAACACATATATTTAATAAATTTGCTTAAAGTGCCAATATAAAACAATTACTCACTATACAGTAAACACTGAAATTTTAAAATGAAAGTAAGAAAATATATAACAGTAATTTAAAAGTTATACTACACACCAATAATGTTTAAATTCATCTATGTTTATTTCATCAATTTGAACATGATTTAAGTGTACTTTAAACATTTTTATTTAAAATATTTTTTTCTTTATCATCTCTTCTGATATGTACGAATGTATAGCACTTTATAATACAACCCCATTAAAACTTTGTCGACTCTTCAGTTCAGAACACTACAAATACTGATTGTTTCTTTGAAGCCTTGGTAATTACAAGCATGAAGCAATAACTACTAGTAAAGTGCCCCGTATCTAAATAAAATTCCCAACGGACACCCCTTTTATTCTTGACTACCTTCTCAAGAATAAAAAATTTTTTTTTTAAATCTAGACATCTGATGGCATGCTTACTAAGGACATTGTTTGCATCTTTCCTTTTAATAGCATATTTATGTTGGTAAATACGTCTCTTCAAAGTAAGCTCATTCTTTCCTATGAGGACGAATGAACAAAGAAAATAAAGGGACTAGAGATGGGAAATGTACGCTACTAAAGTACAGGAAATGTTCACAGTGTCAATTTATATTAGCAGATGATATTAAAGTAAAAAATTACCCCAACACTATAGTGACAAAAGGAAGATACACTTGTGATACAAGTGGGGTTTTATATATTGCTATTTGTTCCTTGTGTTCATGTGGCAAAAGGGAAGCTTATTTTAAAGTAGAGGGAACTTTACTGGCAGTTATTGTTGGATGCTGCCAGTTACCCTGGCTTGAATGAAAAAGCCACTGAGAGGAAAAAGCAAGCTCCTGTCTAAAAATACAGTTAAGTCTCATGACAGCCCATTAAAATACAAACTCCTAGATATAAATATTAAGTTCAGAAGGTTTTCCCCAAAGGGAACATATCTGCCCAGCAATGAAATGGCACAAGCTAACCATCAGTCCTTCAAAGCATTGAGAGGAGCATTCTCTCTTTGGAGGCTGGCAAACTGTAGGAAGTTTGATGTCTAGACCTGTCATTTTAGACAGCTCAGCTCAAGCTGCCTAATGGTTTGGGCATGTGGAAAGTGCCCCAAAACTTTGGAAGCTGGCAAACTGTTATTTACTTGGTAGGATATAACCTACATAGGTTAGGCTGCTGCAGCTGTGATCGACATGATGAATATCCAGAAACCAGAGTTTTTTGGCTTAACAAATTATAGTATCTGTAGAAATTGTTTCTTTGAAGCCTTGGTAATTACAAGCATGAAGCAATAACTACTAGTAAAGTGCCCCGTATCTAAATAAAATTCCCAACGGACACCCCTTTTATTCTTGACTACCTTCTCAAGAATAAAAAAATTTTTTTTTAAATCTAGACATCTGATGGCATGCTTACTAAGGACATTGTTTGCATCTTTCCTTTTAATAGCATATTTATGTTGGTAAATACGTCTCTTCAAAGTAAGCTCATTCTTTCCTATGAGGACGAATGAACAAAGAAAATAAAGGGACTAGAGATGGGAAATGTACGCTACTAAAGTACAGGAAATGTTCACAGTGTCAATTTATATTAGCAGATGATATTAAAGTAAAAAATTACCCCAACACTATAGTGACAAAAGGAAGATACACTTGTGATACAAGTGGGGTTTTATATATTGCTATTTGTTCCTTGTGTTCATGTGGCAAAAGGGAAGCTTATTTTAAAGTAGAGGGAACTTTACTGGCAGTTATTGTTGGATGCTGCCAGTTACCCTGGCTTGAATGAAAAAGCCACTGAGAGGAAAAAGCAAGCTCCTGTCTAAAAATACAGTTAAGTCTCATGACAGCCCATTAAAATACAAACTCCTAGATATAAATATTAAGTTCAGAAGGTTTTCCCCAAAGGGAACATATCTGCCCAGCAATGAAATGGCACAAGCTAACCATTAGTCCTTCAAAGCATTGAGAGTAGCATTCTCTCTTTGGAGGCTGGCAAACTGTAGGAAGTTTGATGTCTAGACCTGTCATTTTAGACAGCTCAGCTCAAGCTGCCTAATGGTTTGGGCATGTGGAAGGTGCCCCAAAACTTTGGAAGCTGGCAAACTGTTATTTACTTGGTAGGATATAACCTACATAGGTTAGGCTGCTGCAGCTGTGATCGACATGATGAATATCCAGAAACCAGAGTTTTTTGGCTTAACAAATTATAGTATCTGTAGAAATTGTTTCTTTGAAGCCTTGGTAATTACAAGCATGAAGCAATAACTACTAGTAAAGTCCCCCGTATCTAAATAAAATTCCCAACGGACACCCCTTTTATTCTTGACTACCTTCTCAAGAATAAAAACATTTTTTTTTAAATCTAGACATCTGATGGCATGCTTACTAAGGACATTGTTTGCATCTTTCCTTTTAATAGCATATTTATGTTGGTAAATACGTCTCTTCAAAGTAAGCTCATTCTTTCCTATGAGGACGAATGAACAAAGAAAATAAAGGGACTAGAGATGGGAAATGTACGCTACTAAAGTACAGGAAATGTTCACAGTGTCAATTTATATTAGCAGATGATATTAAAGTAAAAAATTACCCCAACACTATAGTGACAAAAGGAAGATACACTTGTGATACAAGTGGGGTTTTATATATTGCTATTTGTTCCTTGTGTTCATGTGGCAAAAGGGAAGCTTATTTTAAAGTAGAGGGAACTTTACTGGCAGTTATTGTTGGATGCTGCCAGTTACCCTGGCTTGAATGAAAAAGCCACTGAGAGGAAAAAGCAAGCTCCTGTCTAAAAATACAGTTAAGTCTCATGACAGCCCATTAAAATACAAACTCCTAGATATAAATATTAAGTTCAGAAGGTTTTCCCCAAAGGGAACATATCTGCCCAGCAATGAAATGGCACAAGCTAACCATCAGTCCTTCAAAGCATTGAGAGGAGCATTCTCTCTTTGGAGGCTGGCAAACTGTAGGAAGTTTGATGTCTAGACCTGTCATTTTAGACAGCTCAGCTCAAGCTGCCTAATGGTTTGGGCATGTGGAAGGTGCCCCAAAACTTTGGAAGCTGGCAAACTGTTATTTACTTGGTAGGATATAACCTACATAGGTTAGGCTGCTGCAGCTGTGATCGACATGATGAATATCCAGAAACCAGAGTTTTTTGGCTTAACAAATTATAGTATCTGTAGAAATTGGTGATTTTAATTTAAATAAAAAATATTACTGTGAGATCAAAGTATTCTTAATGTGTTTCAAGAAGTGGAGCACAACTTATTTAAATTTTTTGGCTGGTCTATGGAGCTGTAATTTTTCATTCTTTCACATTAAAATTCATTCTTTATTTAGTGTCTGAAGTCATTCTCTGGGCAAGAAGTTTGATTAGTCATTGCATTTTTTTTCATGTTGAACTATAATCTAAACGTGATGATCTCGGCTGAAAATATTAAAATAGTTTTAAGTTAAAAAAAACTGAGTTTTAATCCTGCAAGTTCAAGCTCAGGAATGTTACCATAATTTTCCCCAGACTTACAATAAAGTAGAAGCTATCATTTATTCTTTTAAATCAGGGGCAGTTTGACATTTATTGATGCAAAGATATTACTTTCAGAGAGAGCAGTTTGGCTGTGCTCCTAAAATAAAATAAATATACATGACATGATTTGCAATGATAAGAACAAATGCTTGAGCAATCTTCAATATAATTGTGAAGGCCTATGATGGTAAAGTAGTAAGTTTATCTGCATAATTTCTATTTGATAATTCCACAGTAAGCTATCGTTATAGCCATTAGGTATAATCATAGACTGAAGTTATCATAGTATGCTTTTTTATTTAAATCCACCTGGTATTTTAGAATCTGTATTCCTGCTTTTTCTCACCACCATTCTGGTCTGAAATATTTCTTAATTTTTTTCCCCTAGTTTATACACAAGGATTAAATTGGAAATACTGAAAAAATACAGTCTGTGGAAACTACACTTGGTATTTCAAACTACAGGGTGTTAATGGGGAATGATATGTTCTACTGCTCCTCAATTTACAGGAGGAACTAACTCATTGAGCATAACCTGAGAATGTTAAAATTCCATATTACTATTTTCCATATGCAGTCAATGCAAGTATTTCTAAGTGTGTCCCGGCAGTGCCGGCACTGACATTTTTTGCCTTTTGGGAGATTTCTGTGACTGTAGATTTGGTATACTGTTATACTGTAAGGAAATTAATTTTAATTCTGCCTATATCTAATGGCTCCAGCTTTATCAGTATTGGGTGGGTCTGGCATAATGATAAAGTTAGCTGCCTCACAGACACAAAGAACATGGTTTGATCGTGACCTCAGGTTATTGGCTATGCTTAAAATGGCCCTTCAGGGCAGTTAGCCTAGTATTAACCTATGATAGCCTCTGCTTAAGTTTAATGGCTACAGGAATATATTATGACTATTTTGCTTACCTAGTGATCTTCATGCAACAGTAAATCTGTCCATCAAAATTTCAGTGAAGCTGTTTGTTAAACAAGATGCTACATTTAAGCATATTACTTAAGTGTTGCTTTGCACCAATCAAAACAAATGGTTTATATTTAACACTCACCTGTCTCACAGCCTTATTTTAACTATGGAGCAATTTGCAGAAGAGGTATAAGGTACTTCAGGATATTCTGTGGTATATGACATTAGCATTTCTCAGGTGTGTAATACATGAGGTAACTGCACCAGAGACACGTTGATATGCTGTGATATGGCACTGTAATGTCATGTTTTTAACTGAGCAACATACATGCATTTGCAAAAATCTGAACATCCACCGGAATACCTGTCACTAAAATGTGATGTTTCAGTAGCACATACATATTTAACTGAAAACATACTCATCTGAGTTTTGAACAGCCTTTACAGAGTACATGAGATAATACTGTATGTAATAACAAAGAACAGGCTTGGGACAACTGTATGAAGCACAAGACTTTCACTCACAATTATTCAAACCAAATTATCGCAAAAATTATGAGGGTCAATAACACTGTCTGTCATAGAATAAGCTAAGAGACTATCAAGTCATGACAAAAGTTAACAGTTTCAAGCCACCCTGATAGCATTGAAGGATAAAGCCCTTGGTAAAACACAGATAACCTGGGTTTGATTAGCAGCTTGGTGCTTTATGGCTGAGCAGGGAATGGTGGACATGCCCATATAAGGGGGAGAGGAAGTATATTTCTGCCAGCCTTTGCCACTGCTACCAGACATAGTCTCTGCTGCATGGTAGGGACAGTGTCATACAGGCAGGGATTGATGCAGGGATGATGAAGGCATTACCACCTAAACTGGTGACAGTGGTTTTTGAAAGTTGCATGCACAGAAACACAATGGAAGCTGTTAAAAGAGCACAGGTGTCCCCTATAGTGATGTAGATGCCCAGGTAACAACCCAATGGGAGGTGTTAGGTCCATTCATATAAAATACTCTCATGGCTAAGAGACAATCAAGTACATTAGGCTCCCTGATGTATGCATGTACGATGGCCCTCCATATGAATCTTACCCTTGGGAATCTGAGGAAGAAAAAGATCCACAATCTCAGGAAATGACTGGGGTTCAGTCCAATGGGAAGAGACTCCACTGTTGGCAAGCAGTGTGGAATAGAAAACAAGACAAAAAATGGTAGCATCTTGTGCTGGTCTGTCCTGGAATTGCAATAAAACAGAGGTATGTAAGATAATTGGTTGGGGTGCTTTTAGATCACTCAAAGATTTGTACTTTATACTCAAAGCTAGCAATTACAAACAGTGCTCTGGCTTTAATAAAAAAAAATGTTTGTATTCTCAATCCAAAAAGCCACACAAAAATATCAACAGCACACCAATTTATTTCTGGAACAATAAAACTTTGGTTTGGTGTGCTCTCAATGTTTTTCTTTTTTTGTGTGTGTGGCTTTTTGGATTGAGTGTTAGAATTGCAGTGGTGAATTTGTATTTTTTATTTAATAGCATTTTCATATCTGTATTACTATTACTGGATTTGATTACTGCACTATGACTTACTGAAAGCTTTTGCTAAGTGGTAGCACTCAACATCTGAATCTGATCTTAGCTGTAAACATTTGACAAATGAGCTAAATTAGGGTTTTTTTCCCATTTCCTTATTTCACGATATTGTTGACCGCCTATTCGTAGCCACAACTGCAGAAATGCAAAACTCTATCTGCAGTGTAAGTTCCACAGACAAATGTTTATTTTTAATTATAGTTGCTGCGCATATTAACAAGTGTCATCATTAAATTAATTTAACAAAGTTATCAACACATAAGTGATTAATTTATGCATGCCATATTTATATTTCTCATAAAGATATATGAAAGAAAAACTGCCGCCATCCAAAAACTAGTGCACCATTTGAAAACAGAGACAGATTTCCCAGCTATCTTGATTAGAGTAAGACCCGTTCACTATGACACCTCAGCCATTGAAACAATATGGATGTCTCAAAGAAATTCCAGGTTTTACAGTTGCAGCACTTACTCTCTCATTGATTGGGCTCCAGGTCTGTGCACACATCCAAGTGTGATGAATGGCATACTTCCCGTCAATATAGTGATCGAAGGCATGCTGTTTTTCTTCATCTCTGGAGTCGAAAAAGGGCATTTGGCATGAAGAACTTACAGTTAAAATAATGGCAACAGACAATGCCTGACCTTGAGGATCCACATACAAGTTTCCAAATGTTAATGTCTAATATAAAAATATACCAGTATCTCATTTCTGGCTTTTATGAATGTTTCATCAATCACATGAATTACACTGATAAATTTACAAAAGAACGATGTCTGGCTTGCCAAAGTCATTGGGCTGGCTGTATGCAGTGCTCTGGGAATTGTTTTAGGGGTTATAAACTGATTTTTTGTGTGTACATGTATATTCTACATAGTGTTTTATTTTCAACCAAAGAAATACAAGACAGGCAAAGTAAGATGAACAAGAAAGTCAAAACAAATATAAAGCAGCAAAATCAGCATCCCTTTTGGGAGACCTTGAAATAGTGCCCCCCCTCAAAAAAAAAATGCACATGTATTTCAATCAGTCTCCATTTCTCAGTGTACAAACGTCTTAATTAAACACATTTGGCAGATGTTAGGACTTCTGCATACCATTCAGAAAACACAGATATCTTTTTATGTAATTAAAGGTACAGGATCAAGACAATAAATTCAATGAAAAAGGGGTAGTTTGAAAATATATTAAGATATAATATGGTTCTCTTCCATATTCAAATAAAAATAAAATGCTGAAAAATGCAAGGGCTGCAGTGGCATAGAGCATAATGGATCACTAATGTGTTCAGGTAGCTATCCGATGACAGAGAGGGACAGTGCTGAGAGATGTAGTACAATTGTACTGAGAGCAGTTTTTAGAGATGTACTACACTGGCACAAATGGCAATGCTGACAGATGCAGTACACTGGTACTGGGAGCAGTGCTGGGAGCTGTACTACACTGGTACTGAAAGCAGTGTTGGGAGTTGTACTACACTGGCACAAATGGCAGTGCTGAGAGATGTACTATACTGGTACAAATGGCACTGCTGAGAGATGCACTACACTGGCACACATGGCAGTGCTGAGAGATGTACTCCTATGGCACAAATGGCAGTTCTGAGAGATGTACTACACTGGTACAGATGACAGTGCTGAGAGACGTATTACACTGGCACAAATGGCAGTGCTGGGAGATGTACTACACTGGTACAAATGGCAGTGCTGAGTGATGCACTACACTGGTACAGATACTACTGAGAGATGTATTACACTGGCACAAACGGCAGTAGTAGGAGATGTACTACACTGGTACAAATGGCAGTGCTGAGAGATGCACTACACTGGTATTGAGAGCAGTGCTGGGAGATGTACTACACTGGCACAAATAGTGCTGAGAGATGTACTACACGGGTACTGAGAGCAGTGCTGGGAGATGTACTACACTGGTACAAATGGCAGTGCTGAGAGATGTACTATACTGGCACAAATGGCAGTGCTGAGAGATGCATTACACTGGCACAAATGGCAATGCTGATAGATGTACTATGCTGGTATAGATGACAGTGCTGAAAGATGTATTACACTGGCACAAACGGCAGTGCTGAAAGATGTACTCCAATGGTAGAGGGCAGTACTGATAGTTATACTACACTGGTACAGATGGCAGTCCTGAGAGACAAATTACACTGGTAGAAATGGTGGTGCTGAGAGATGTACTACACTGGCAATCCAAAATTAGGCACCGGAGACCAGCAGTTCCAACACACAAGTAAATTAATGTTCAAACACAGCAAAAGTAACACCTCTACAAATAACATAAATACTGATAAAAACACTTCCCCTTACATTTTCATCTCATAACTTCATCAAAATGGGCAAAAACATCATAGTTACTAAGTTAAATAACTTTTCCTTCTTACTAGTCTAGCACTATCTGGTGGACAAATAATAAAATACATGAAAATGTATATAAAATCAAGAATTCACATAAATAAATAAACCAGGATAAAATAACATGAATATACATAAAAAAATAAAAATAAAAATATCACAGTTTTGCAGACCTGAGCTTGAGTACAGGTTTTAAAGACATCACATCATTAAGTCTTGAATTGTTGCAGGCATCCAGGACTAATTCCCAATATACTTCCCTGTATTTGAGTCTGGTCTCCCATGGTCCACCCCTGAGGTCTATAGGGGACCACCTCTATCACGAAAAATTGATACTCTGCATTTGGACATGCCTGAAGATGTGAATTCTTGATTTTTGATGTCTTTGTCCATCTGATGAAGTTCTATGAGACGAAAACATAAGGGGAAGTGTTTTTATCAACTTTTATGTTATTTGTGGATGTGTGTTACTTTTGCTGTGTTTGAGCATTAAATCAATTGTGTGTTGGAACTGCTGGTCTCCGGTGCTTAATTTTGGATTACTAGTTACGTTTTCTGCACTTTTACCACATCTTTGCTGTTTTTTAGATGCACTACGCTAGCAAAAATGGCAGTTCTGTGAAATGTACTACACTCGTACAGATGGCAGTGCTGAGATATACCACACTGGCACAAATGCCACTGTGGAGGGATGTAAAACACTGGCACAAATTGCAGTGCTGAGAGATGTATTACACTGATACAGATAGCAATGCTGAGAGATGTGCTACACTGGTACAGGTGTCATTGATGACAGATATACTACAATAGCACAAATGGCAATGCTTAGAGATGTACCACAATGGCACAGATGTCACTGCTGAGAGATGTATTACACTGGCACAAATGCCAGTGATGAGAGATGTACTGATAAAACCAATTATTTCAAACACAAACAACTTGTTCTGCTAGGTAAACCTAAACATTTTTGGCAGAAAGTAAATCTTCTTATAGAAAAAAATTCACAGATCCTACTTACTACCCTATCACCCTCCAGACTTCTAACCTTTGACTTTCTAATGGAATTCAGATATTTTGCTCGTACTGCAACCTGTACCACTCACCTCAACTCACCTGGTGTCCCTCCTTTTATCCTCTCTTTCTATTTTAAGAAAATTATTCACAAGGATCTACTAGAGAAATAACCCCGGAGGATGACAATGATCCCACTTCATCCTGCAATGACTGCTGTAAAGAGTTACTACACTGCCACAAATGGCAGTATTGAGAGATTGACTACACTGGTACTGAGAGCAGTGCTGGGAGATGTACTACATTGGCACAAATGTCAGTGCTGACAGATGTACTACACTGGTACTGACAGCAGTGTTGGAAGATGTACTACACTGGAACTGAGAGCAGTGCTGGGAGATGTACTACACTGTCACAAATGGCAGTGCTGAGAGATGCACTACACTGGTACTCACAGCAGTGTTGGTAGATGTACTACACTGGAACTGAGAGCAGTGCTGGGAGATGTACTACACTGGTACAAATGGCACTATTGAGAGATTTACTACACTGGTACTGAGAGCAGTGCTGGGAGATGTACTACACTGGGACAAATGGCAGTATTGAGAGATTTACTGCACTGGTACTGATAGCAGTGCTGGGAGATGTACTACACTGGTACAAATGGCAGTTCTGAGATATGTACTATACTGGCACAAATGGCAGTGTTGAGTGATGTACTACACTGGTACAAATACCAGTGTTGATAGATGTACTACTATGGCACAAATGGCAGTTCTGAGAGATGTACTACACTGTTATAGATGACAGTGCTGACAGACGTATTACTCTAGCACAAATAGCAGTGCTGAGAGATGTACTACAGTGGTACAGATGGCAGTGCTGAGAAATGTATTACGCTGGCACAAATGGCAGTGCTGAGAGATGTACTACACTGGTACAGATGGCAGTGCTGAGAGATGTACTACAATGGTACTGGTGGCAGTGCTGAGAGATATACTACACTGGAATAGATGGCAGTCCTGAGAGACATATTACACTTGTAGAAATGGCAGTGCTGAGAGATGTATTACAATGGCACAGATGACAGTGTGGAAAGATATACTACACTGACAAAAATGACAATACTGAGAGATATACTACAATGGCACAAATGGCAGTTCTGAGAGATGTACTAAATTGGTACATGTGGTAGTGCTGAGAGATGTACTACACTGGTACAGAGACTAGTGCTGGGAGATGTACTACACTGGCACAAATGGCAGTTCTGAGAGATGTAGTACACTGATACAGATGGCAGCGCTGAGAGATGCACTACATTGGTACAAATGGCAGTGCTGAGAGATGTACTACACCAACACAAATGTCACTGTGGAAAGGTGTAAAACACTGGCACAGATGGCAGTGCTAAGAGAAGTATTACACTGATACAGACAGCATTGCTGAGAGATGTGTTACACTGGTACAGGTGGCAGTGATGACATATAGGGTCTATATTATATGAACGAAAGTTCATAATGTCGAATGCTCTGAAGACAAAAATGTCGGACCTTGAAGAGCGTCTTGTGGGATTGCAGTACAGTAAAGGTTGGAATATTGCCCTTTCCTCACTGTAGTGTGATCTCAGAGTTGGTATATATATATTTGGGGGAGATGAGGGGCACAGGAGTTTGAGTTCTGGCATTTTCGCTCTTCAGAGCATTTGACATTATGAATTTTCATTCATATAATATAGACCCAATAGATATACTACTATAGCACAAATGCCAATGCTGAGAGATGTACTACAATGGCACAGATGTCACTGCTGAGAGATGTACTACACTGGCACAAATGCCAGTGATGACAGATGTACTGATAAAATCAACTAATTCAAACACAAACAACTTGCTCTGCTAAGTAAACCTAAACATTTTTGGCAGAAAGTAAATCTTCTCATAGAAAAAATCCGCAGATCCTACTTACTACCTTATCACCATCCAGACTACTAACTTTTGACCTTCTAATGGAATTCATATATTTTGCTCATACTGCAACATGCACCATCACATCACCTGGTGTCCCTCCTTTTATCCTCCCTTTCTATTTTAAGAAAATTATTCACAAGGATCTACTAGAAAAATAACCCTGCATGCAACCCTTGATGCCGACAATCTACCACCTTGGTTTACATCATTCTGCAAAGACTTCCTTATCACAGTACTTCCCCATATTCATAACCTCTACTTGACTCAAAACACAGTGCTGTAAATATATATATATATATATATATATATATATATATATATATATATATGGAAAATTACTTTTGTCAAACCTCTCCCAAACATCCTCAGTCAGAAAATGCATCCCACTTCCATCCTGTCTTCATCCTCCCTACACTTGGGAATATACCTGAAAAACACTAATCTACAACCAACTGTCCACTTTCATCTAACAGTATCTGGATTCTGGATTTTGGCCTGGTTGGAGCTCTTATGACAGCACTATAGTCAGTTTCAGATAAGATCCTTCTTAACATGAATAAAGGAAGCTTTTCAAGAACACTCTTTATTGGCCTTACTATTTTTTTGACCATCTCCTGCTCCTTCACTCCCTCCTATAAATCAAGGTTAGCGCCAACACTGTCATCTGTTTACAACATTTCTTGATAAAATAGGTATTTCAGTGTCAAAACTCATTCATCCCTATCTCCTCCAGTACCCCTTATCAGAGAACTTCTCCAGGTAGCCATACTCTAGCAACTGTTGTTTTCAATCTTTATTAATGGTTAAGGCATTTACCTTACAGGCAGTAGGTACAGGGTTTGATTCCTGCCTTTCAGATGGGAAATTTGACTAGGATTAAAATGACTCACAAGGACAGACAGCTGAGTCTCACCCTATGAAGCTACCCTCAACCTCACTAACCTTGTTATCACTCTTTATGTTGATGACATTGTTATCCTCTGATCCATTCCCTCATTTTCATCTATTAAAAGTTAGCTTCAATCTGACCTCCACACCCTTAATACTTGGTTAAACACGTCCAAAACAAAAAAGTACAATATTTTGGTAATCTCAAAAAAGTTGAAAAAAACCTCCTAAAAATCTCAACATCACAGTTGTCAACGGTTCCACAACATTAATAACCATGTCTGCTAAATATCTAAATGTATGGCTAGACCAGTCATTAAAATTACAAAGTGACAATAAAAAAACAAAAAAAAGATCAGTTCTCTTTTATTCGGGCCCTGGAAAATATCTCCCTTTCCTTCCAGAGCAGCTAGAGCTACAAAGACAAAGGAGACCTCCTTGTTCAACTTCATTACAGGCTCCCCATCATAGCCACAGCCTGTAAAAAACAAAATAAAAAACTCACTCACCCTATAAGTTCATGGATAAAATCTGCTGATTCAGTTCTACCCCCCCCCCCACCTTTTTAGGAGCACCACTGTACCACCCTCTCCAAAGTTAAATGGCTACCAGTCTCAAACTAAATTGAGCTACTGCTGAGGTCTCTTCTTTTCATACTA
>NC_056736.1:489292500-489327500 GCF_019279795.1 Protopterus annectens | reverse complement strand
CTAATTCTATAAAGCAATTTATTTGCACATACCTCTCAACCTCTTATTGCAGGAAATCTGGACAAGGCCAAATATATTGGGGGAACATACAAACAGTACTAAAAATTGGTCATGTATAAACATAAGACAGTTGATAGAATATGTCTTGCTTTAGCAAGCATTTTTCTGAAGGTTATGATGTCTGAAACTCAATGTCTGTCATTATTTAGTGACTTCATTCCTAAATGATTTGCCAGAAAAACACATTTTAGAGGAACAAACCAAAAATAAGAAGCAAAAATCTATTCATTCTGCAAAAATCTGGACAGTTGAGAGGTATAGTTCAGTCAGGGCTGTCTGAGTTTGCTGCCCTTCCCCCCTCACAAAATCATGGTCGAATGTAGACTCCCCCCTGCAGCCATTCCAGTGTCCCATTTCTTGGTTATTTCACCCTATTTACCAGAAACACTGTAATGTGCATACTGCTTTACTTCTGCAATGATTTGGATTTCATTTGAAAGTTTTATTTGCATTTTACAGCACAAACACTAATAGATATTTGTTAAACAAAGCAATGCAGTCTCACAATGAAAATAGACTTAGCATTAAAACATCTCTGCCCTTGAACTCACATTCATTGAAAGAGCATTGAAACCCACATTTAAAGAAAATACATTTTGCCAGTGGCAGATAAAGATTAACTTTGGGCTGTTTTCAAATCATAGCCTCTTTGAACACAAAACATACACATGCTCTTTGATACACCTTCCTGATTGTATTAAATTATATTCTTTGTACAATACAGTACAGTTTATTAGAGGGCATTTTAAATGTATTGTTTGAACATTTTTCCAATAAACAATGAAACAAAATGCATGCACCAATAATGACAAAATTGCCCAATTCAGAACATTTCCATCATAAAAGTCTACTCAAACTTCTACCTTCCACCAGTATCAGTAAATATGCACAATCTATGAAGAAGTAAATGTCATCTAAATAATTCCACATTAAAGAAATCTGTAACTAATGAAGAGTTTGCTGCTAGCAATCAACTTTATATGTCATTGTTTCATCCACATATAAAGTGTCTGTTGCCTTTGAGGAAAGAATTGCCTATATTGCATTAAAAAATGATAACCTAGTAATATCGCAATAGGGAATGGATGGCAAACTGATAACAGGTTCATAGTTACTAGGTATCTTCATCAAAATGGACTGCAGCATCCACCCTCTTTATAACACAGTACAGTATCAGCAATGCATCTACCTACTGTGGGAGTAGAACCCACAGCCTTCTGTATCAAAAGCAAGTACACTACCTGTTGTGCTATCAACAATGCAAGCAGATTCAGCATAAACAGCACTAAACTTTTGTTCCTCTGCAGCTCTCAGCTCCTTGTAAAAGTTACTCGACACCCAGCTGTAGCTCTGAACTTTGGAGCACAAGAAATCTGGGAAAAGCCACAATTTATTGGGGGGGGGGCAAAAACCCATATACCATGGACACATTTTAAACATAGCTTGTATAATGTTGGAAAGTTGCTAGAATAAAATGCTGTGATACTACCATACATTTCGCTGCCGAACTTGAACCCAGGACCCTGTGCAAAACAGTCAGAGCAACATAACACTATGCCAAATCAGCTATTTGGTGAAAGAAAGGAAGACTGAAACTTAAATGGCTACCATTTAGTGAATTCAGTTCTCACCATAGCTGTCAACCTCTTAGCACAAAACACTTGAACAAAGCCAATAATGGGGGAATACAGCCCGCAAACATATTCAGTGAATTTAGTTCTCACCTTAGCTCTCAACCTCTTAGCAAAAATAATCTGGGCAAAGCCAGTAATGGAGGAATACAGCCCCCAAACACATTCAATGAATTCAGTTCTCACCATAGCTCTCAACCTCAGCACAAAAATCCTGGATGAAGCCAATAATGGGGGAATACAGTCCCAAAAATAGGGACACATTTCAAATATCCATCTTATAAACTTAGAAAATTGCTAGCATAAAAGGTTTTGTGTTACCATGTACTTTGGGGATGAGAATATGAGCGATGTAAATGAAAAGATGGTCCCTTTAGCTATGCCCTTGAGGAGGTCTGAATGCCTCCAGAATCAGCAACAACATTGCTACAATTTGGGGGGATGAACAATTTCAATTCACAGACATATTATTCCAACAGAGGCAGGCCATACAGGGGGAGAGGGACTGTGAGCAGGTGGGAAGGGATGGTACCGGTCAACCCTTCAGCATTATTTTGAATGAAACTGGGGGTTTTACAATTTACAATTATAGTGACATAGTTGTGAGCCCAGCATGGGCAAATCTCCTTCAAAAAGGGTTGAGTTTTGTACCTACTACGGCCCCTAGAGTGGACAATGCATTATTAGAGCTAAAACTTTTTGTCAGGAAATTGAATTTTAAAATGTGGTTCACCGACGACAATTTTACTAGCACATGTGTATGCAGGAAAACCAGCACATTCACCCCCCCCCCCCCCGCACCCTACCATACAAGTATTTGAAAATGTATTTATGGAACAAATTAGAAGGTTGCTCCAGAATTATAAGAAGGATGTTTTACACAATTTATCTATGGCTGAAATGGAATTATTCCATGAAATAGTCAATTGTGTTTCAGTAAGGGTGATGAAACCAGACAAGGGAGGGGTGCTGGTTATTATGAATCAAGGGAATTATTTAGATAAAATGCAAACTCACTTGTTCACTGATGCTTATGAGGAAATATTTAGAAATGAATTAAACATTTGTTATAGAAATATAGATATTATACTCAATGATTTATTGTATAATGAACAGTTGTCCCTGAATGAACATACTTTTTTAACACAAAAACATCCACGTATCCCCACAATTTTTGGTATCCCCAAAATACATAAATGTATGGAAAACCCTCCCTTTAGACCAATAGTTGATGCGAAAACTTCTAAAACCTTTAACGTAGCTAAATTTATAGATCAAAATCTGAAACATCTTTTAGGACAACAAGCCCATATTCTTAAAGACTCATGGGATTGCCTGAAAAAAGTGAATAACGACATGTTTAGTGAGAATTTAATAATGGTGACCATGGATATCAAAGATCTATTTACAACTATTCCCTATGACCAGGGCATTGATATGTTCTATGAGCATTTATGTACTTTTCCCTCTGAAAGTCATTCCAAGATACTTATATACAGGACCTTAATGGAGTTAATTTTACAGAATAATTTTATATTATTTCAGAACCAGTTATTTAAACTAAAGACAGGAGTGGCAATGGGAGCGGCATGTGCCCCCCTTTTTGCGAACATCGTATTGACACAGTGGGAACTGAATACAGTATTTAAACATGACCTGTCTGGTTACTGTAAATTTTATGGAAGATTCCTAGATAATGTACTATTTTTTTGGAACGGGTCAGGAGAACAACTTCAGGAATTTTTTGAGTTTATGAACTCTAGCACTGGGTTCCTCAAATTTACTGTGGAATTTAATTTTGATAACATTAACTACCTGGATATTACTTTGAACAAGGATATGGAAAATAAAAAAATTACCTCTCCTTTATTTAGAAAACCCACTTATTCTAACACTGTTGCACTATGACAGTTGTCATCCTTTACATCAAAAAAGTCCTTAGTGAAAGGGCAGGGTGTGAGATTATCAAGGATGATATCTGATAATGGGGTTTTTCTACAGGAAATTGAGAATTTGAGGACAATGTTCATTAGAAGGGGTTATCCTAGGATATTTATGGGACCCATTTTTGATGAGGCTATAATGAAAAGATATAATGGCCTATTTTCTCCACTTTTAGGGTTCTTACCTGGTAGTTTGATGGGGGATGGAGGGACTTCGGTGACTGAAAATCAGGTCACCAATAATGGTACATATACTGAGGCTATGGTACTCACCTTTAATACATTATTTTATAATATTAAGGAAGTTATATAGAACAATTGGATAGCATTTGGTACGGATGATAAATGTAAAACCAGGTTGGGGGAAACACCTGTGGAGTATATGAGAGAGATAGGTGTTTTAAAAATTTACTGGAAGTTAACCATTCTGGCCAAAAAGACAGGCACATGCGTAAATGTGGAAGGTGTGCACAGTGTCCCCTGATATTAGAAATCAATATGGTGTACATCAGGTGTTATGGAAAAGTTTTTTTGGCTAAAAAATATAATTGTCAGATTAAAATGCTTGTTTATATTGCAATTTGCCAAGTGTGTGAACGATTCTATATTGGCAAAACCATTAATATGTTACATAAGCATATTTATCAGCATACGTATGATGTTAGGAAGGCCAATTTTAAAAATGCACTGGCTAGACATGTTATTGAAAACCCACATCATACTTTTAAATTTTCTGTTTTGGAACAAGTATGTTTTGAAGGGACCAGGGTGGACCTGTTGAGTTATTTCTTAAATATAAGGAATTACTCTGGCAGTTGAGATGTAATGCTATGAATAATTATGGTTTAAATGACATATTATCTATTTCAAGTTATTTAAAACTCAAGTCTGAATTTCATCTGTAAATGTTTTGACCAATATTGTATTGAATGGAATTTGTAGTCTTATTGAACAAAAAGGAATGGTTGGATTACTGGAATTTTACATATATTGTTTTTTTTATGCCTAAGGCAATAATGTGTTTAATTTGATCATGAATTTATTTAAATATGAACCATTTGGCAGTTTTTTAATATAAAAAAGGGGGGAGACTATTATGTTTATTTTATTCTGGCAATTAGAGACATGTGTTTGGAATAGGAGGTTTGTTTTTTATGGTTAGTGTAGGTTTTAACCAATTGGGATGTATGGATTTGACGTGTGACAGGTTACTCTGTATTTAAAGAAAATGTTTAATTAATTTCATTATTCTGATGAAGTCTTAGGGCAAATGCCTGACGAAAGTGCTTAATCAACTAATAAACAGTTCAGTGGTTTCTATTCAGCTTTGTGGATTTCTTAGTTTGAACTGTTTTTCAGTTACCATGTACTTTCTGAAGAATATGAAGTCTGAAATTCAAATGCCTGACATTTTTATTTATTTAACATTTGTTAACCAGGAAAGTCTGACTTGCAACAGTCAATTTTCAGCAGAGGCCCAGGAAGAAACAGTCCAAACACATCTTTGTAAGATGGGAGGACACCAGAGCACCTAGAGGAAACTCACACAAACACAGGGAGGACATGCAGACTCCACGCAGATTGCACCCCAGCCAAGAATCAAAGCAGAGAACCTGTAGTTGGCAGGCAACAATGCTGCCACTGCACTACTGCACCATCAACTATGTAGAACAAAATTAAAGAAATCACAAATTTTATGAGGAACAGAACACAAGAAATATGAGGCAAAAATCTGCAAATGTTTAACAAATGGTGGTGGGTAGGGAATTCTAGCTCTTGTTACCTGTACCCAAGGTACAGAGTTCAAGCCTGACTACCCACCACCATGCATTCTGAGTTGTCCCTAGCCACCATTATATAGCAACTGGGGCAGACACACACACACACACACACACACACACACACACACACACACACACACACACACACACACACACACACACACACACACCTACCTGAAAGAGTATACGAGCATGAAGTTCCTGAGTCCATCTGCAGCAGTCTTGTTCCAGTCCCATGCAGCTAAACGTCTTCCCGGGGAAGGATTCCCCGTGCGAGTAGGCTCCAGCCTGCCGACGTTGCAGTCCGGGTGTCTTCCTTTCTCTGCAGTCATCACTGCATAGACTTCTGGGCATCTGCAGGGCAGAGATGCCTTTCCTCCTATCCGGACTGCTGGCAAAGCAGTCTGGAGTTTGAGTTTGAGATCCCAATCAGCTATCACGCATGCGCGGAGTTCCAGGGACTCATGAATGTTCCTTTTTTCCTCGCGATTTGTTTTTTTATTTTGTTTTTTGTCTTTACTCCACAGCTGGGGGGGGGCCTGCAGTCCTGAAGCACAAGCCACCCCTGCAACTACAGCACAAATATAACCTGAGTTGACATTTAGGAAGCAGTTATTTCTATAGCTGGTAAGCAACCTACCTAACCTTTTCATATACTAATATCACAGTAATAACACCACATAGTTTTAGTAGTCATTTTTACTTAAATTGTCATCAGACATATAGAAAAGGCATGGATAACTTGATCATATAGAAGCAGAACAATAAAGTAGTCAATGTGACACATTTTAAAAGCATTGTATATGTTAGCTTTTATAACTTTTAAAAGCAAACTAACATTTATGAAATGCAAATATGATAAGCAATTATTTTGTATCTTTAAATGCAAAAATCAGGTTGCCTCATGGATAACTCTATGTGTTGTGGGTCTGTCCATCTTCAAAGCTTTAGCAGGAAAAGCTGTTATAACAGATGCACTCAGTATCTTGACTAACATATCCAGTTTGCATCCATAAAAGACAGACATATAATCTATAATAATATAAGCATTCTGCTGCTGATTATTTTTAGATATTAGTCTGTCTAGGATGCAGAAATTGTGATATTGATCAAAAACTGCAAACTTCAAAATGAGAAGTACTTTCTTTTAGGGTAAGTCCAAGAGCTGGAGTCTGTTGTATAATGAAAGGGATTATGGGGGAAACAACACCCCATTTCCCCTTTAAAGTTTGGTTTTATAGGGAATATTTTTGACCAACTAACAACAAATCTGTTCTAGCCCTCTAAAGTGGGTACTAAAGATCTCCCACCCTTTTGTAATGCTTTTTAATTATCTTAAGTTATTGCAGTGAAAGTCTTAGTAAAGGGGCAGTTTATTTGAAATTTTCCTACTAACATGGAGATTTGTGTAAAAATAAAGTTCTGATCCCAGGTATTTTTCATATGTATATGTGAAAGCATCACAGACATTTTAGATCAAAGGAATTACTCAACACGTACCATGTTGCTCTGTAACATATTCTGCATGCAAAATATTCTCCGTGAAAAAGAAATCCTTCCTTGACATGCCTTTGTTATGACAACAGATCAGGAGAAAAAAGCCACAGGGCAATTTGACTATGGTAAATCAGAGCTCCATGCCCCACAATCAAAATGCCCTTCATGGGAAAAATGGCAAAATTTCATGCACTCTTCATGGATGGAGTATCAATTTTTTTCTGTTTATGAGTATCTGATAGAAGAACAAAGCAGTGAAAAGCCCCCTGACTCCTATTAAGCTATGAAGATATTCTTTCTTTCCTTCATTTACACATCTATACCTAGTAAAGGATTTTTTAAGGTACTGTGAACTGGCGGAGAATCAGCATGTTTATAATAAATCAAAATAAAAAAAAAATAACATTTGAATATAGCAATCATATCTATGTCTGTTAACAGTCTAAAGCAAAATGCTAAGGATTCATGTGGCATTTTTCAAAAAGCCTGAGGTTGATAATACTGCACAAAAAATGACTACATATTATAACAAGGACTTTACGGATGTGCAGTACTGCATGACATAATCATTGTGATGTAACTTGGAAAGCTATCTTTAAAAGGGATAAAGATCTATAGTTAATATAGTATATGCTATATGCATCAAAACTGTTATGGTACATTATTAAAAAATTTTATGGTACATTATTATAGTATAAAAAATTGTATCATGTTTGTGTGCACATGAAATGTTCAGTTATTTCAGATCCCTTCTACAAACCACCCTTAAGAAGAAATGCATGCAGAAAAGTTTTTCCCGATTTATGTTGTGTCAAGTATTCCAATGTCACATTAATCCATGTGGTTATATATCTTCAAGGAATGGTCATCAATGCTAGCTTGATAGCTTGAATAAGCTGATTTTTCTTAGTGCATCAGCCTATTCGTCAACCACATAAATATATCTATAAATATATATTTAGATTTAGATTTATATTTCCAAGTACACATATATTCATGCCCGCAAACACACACACACACACACACACACACACACACACACACACACACACACACACACACACACACACACACACTCACTCACTCACACACACACACACACACACACACACACACACACACACACACACACGCACACATGCACACACACACACACACACACACACGTGCACACAAACACAAACAGTTCAGAGTTTGATGTATGGTATGTAAAAGAAAAAAAAGAATGAAACACTGGACTGTAGTTGAAGAAACCATTGAATCTACATTTTTGACTAACTTGATTTACACACCGGGTACATTATTTGTATTTTTCTGTTTGTATTTGAGACAAAGACAATCAGAAGTCAGCATCTTATGTGCAAAATTATCTGCATGCTTCCGAAGTCAAGGTATCTCAAGAAACCTTCTGAATTCTTGTACATGAACAAGCTAACAAAGAACAAACAAGTCAATGAATAAATACAACTGAAAAATGTTTCCTCTTCTTGATACTGGTTGAAGACCCACACTTGAACCACCATTTTCCAGTACAGTTCAATGAATAACTACATCTGGTCATCTGGGAGAGTATACAATAAGAAATACTTGCAGGCACAGAGGAGGTAGAAATGTCAGTACAGCACTGAAGCATGTTTTACTATGTTGTTGCTAGCTCAGTTTACCCTTAGATTTTTCATGCTGAGGTGGTACCGCTTTGACATAGTGTTTGTGTAATGAGTTGCATTCTCTGAGACCACCTCCTGAGCATTCTAATTAAGGTGGCTTATGCTTCTACTACATTTCTCCAAGGAAATCATCTAGCTGCATAAGTATGTTATGGGTACGCTGTCCCTCCCTCAAACAAACCTGCCAGTGCACACACATTGCAAAGAGATAAGTGCATGCAAACACACTCCTGTTCTGCTTGACCACAGTGGATTGATCTGTCATTCCCTAGGGAACCATACAAATCTACTCTGTTACAAGCTTACTGCATATTTTGGAGGGGATTTTGAATACATATTTTTAGGGCAGTTTGTTTTAAAGAATTATGCTCAGGCAGAGTGGAAATATATTTTCTGATAGTTTTAGTTATGGGTATAATTTACAATTTTATGGTTCCCTATTGAAATGTTGGCACTCAATGGACCAAGAGTCAAAAAGCTGAAAAAAAAGACCAAATACCTGAAGAAGAGAATCTAGAAAATTGCTCTTCTCCTTAAAACTTTTTTTTTTCAAAGTGGGGGAGGGCACCTCCCCAAACTTATCTATACCAACTCCGAGATGGCCATACCTCAGAAAATAGAGAACATTCCAAGAAATGGCATCTTGGACTTGGCATATATAAGTCCGTTCTTTTGTTCATTTAGTCTCCGTAGTTTGGGACTCACTCTAGCGAGTCTCAACATTTCAAAAGGTTAACTATTTTTACATAATATTCAGAATGTTAGTTTTAGAGAAAATGGGAAATGTGGGTTCAGAACCTACACAACTTCCTAATCAACTTGTGAAAAAGAAATTAAAGTTGCAGGTACTTTCCATAATGCTAGATCTGTGAAAGTCCCAGTTGATGTTCCTGGACATATGATGGTTGAGTATCTTTCCAGGCTGTCAAGTCCTTCCTATCCCACAACAGACCTGACCTGCTGCTTTTTTTTTTTTTTTTTTTTTTTTGTTGCAGTTCTGCACATATCTAAAGATTTCTCTGCAGATTAAATTACAGGATACAAAGAAGGGGAAGAGAAGGAGAGTCAATTCATGCAGGTAGACCTCCTGCAATAGATATAATATAAAGGTCAGAGGTATTGATTTATTGTTGTTAGAAAATGAAATTGCTTTTTCATTTTTAGGGTGCACACACACACAAACACACACACACACACACTGTGTGTCCTTGGAAAGGTGGTAGGTAGGGAGAGATTCATGCTACAAAGGGAGGCTCTAGATGGGGCCTATCTCTAGGTCACAGGTCCAACAATAATAATAAGAGTATTGCATTAGGTATATTATGCAGGCACTTAAGAAATATGTATGTCTCTGTACCAAAATTGCATATCTCCACAAAGAATAGGAGAAAAACACATGCATGGCCCTGCTGCAGACCCTATTGAGGTACAAGCAGCAGCTGAAGGAGCCTCAGAGCTCGGAGTATAATGAACGGAAGTAAATGGGATACACCAGGAAGATCACGTAAAAGAGGTCACGGAGGAGGAACTCCTGTCAAAATCAATGAATAAAAGAATCAGAAGTTAGTTTCATAGTTTTTTGTTTCTCAGTATTTAAGATGACACATTAAGCTTGAGGAGATTTATTACATGTTTGTGTAATGCCCGAGGCACATTTGTAACCCAAAACTTCTGTGTGACCTTCAGCAAGTCACTTAACCAGTCAGTGATTTGGGCAAAATGGAATTTGAGCTATGCCCCTTAATGGTCAACTAGACTGTTACCAAGTAACTACTTACAGACCTATAACAGAATTGTAATCAGATACAGACTGATGCAATTACTTTTTATGGTCTTCATTTCTCTGATTTTTTGGAGTAGAAATAGCAAAGGAAGAAGAGGGAGGAGCTTAATCAAAATAGATGCAAGAACAGCAATAAAGTTTTGGCCTTAAGTTGCAATAGTCTCTACAATACTAGAAAGTTTTCTGTTGATTTGTGTCGATGCTATGTTGTGGCATGATTTAACTCTTAAGCATGACTTGTTGTGCTGGCTCATTAACCAATTGAGATACTTTGCATTCGGTTGTTTGCCCCACGCATGGCCGGCCTTAGGCATAGGCCAACTAGGTACCGCCTAGGGTGCCACTCTACTAGGGACACTTTTCAAGTATTTATATGGTGTAGGTAGACCACGATGGGGGCAGTGGGTGATGTGGTGGGGGGCACCATGGAGCCTTTTTGCCTAGGGCACCAGTTGACTTAAGGCTGCTCCTGGCCCCAGGCCACACATAGTAGCAAGAGTGGTCATATTGTAGATGAAAGAACGGATTAGGTCCAACCACCTAACAAAAGGGAAAAAATAGCCAAAAAACTAATTCTGGAAGAAATTAGAATACATTGTTTTGAATTAAAACTGTATAAATTGATCATATCTCAAAAGGTGTTTTCTCCAAAATGAAAAAAAAAAAGCTTTCACAATGGAAATGAACTGGAGGGAGGCAGGGTGGGAAGCATAGTTAGTTGGCAGCATGGGAAAGTTCACACTTTTGCAACAATTCTGATGCCAGAGACACCTGCACTAGTACTTTAGTTTTCAACATACATACCTCTTCAGAATCACATCTTATGTTACTGGAGTCATTTGAAATTGGGGGAGGGGATTTAGCAGCCAATGACCTCCCTTGTTTTCTTTTGGAAGTAACACAGCCCTGCATCTGTCTCTTCTTGCCCCCCCCCCCCCCCAAGTGTGCTCAGTAGTCTCACACCCTTATGATCTCTAGTCAGAGAAAGAAATTTAATAGGCAGAACACTGACCACAATGGTGAAAGAATGAAGTATACTGACACATGTTTGGCCAAGACTCACAACCATGCTAGCCTTCTGAATGCCTTGTTTGTTTCAGTGCACTGTGGCTATCGCCTCTACCTCCTGCTGCCTAATCATTCTTAAGAAAGCTGAAAGGATGATTTGTCATGAAGATGGGGTATGCTGTGGGAGGACATGTGTGGGACAGGTTATAGGTAGTGAGACTGGTAGCAGCAGAACATGTCAATGCAGTACCATAGGTAAATGCAGAGCAGGTAGTGAAGATGGGAGAAGGACGCCCAAACATAAACACACTATTAACTAGTAAGAACTGATTAGCAGCATGTTGAAACTGTACACAAAACATCATCCATTTTAAAGTAGGTTTTCTCACTAAAAAGAAGTGCCTTTATAATGACAATAAATAATCACTGTCTGATAAGTGACTAATCTCAAAGACTGCAAGTACAAAGTGAGACAGTCAAACTCAGGTCTACAGAATAAAACTTATTACAGCTTCCGTTATTTATTTACTGCTCATTCACTGGGTAGGTGGGCTGGTTCATTTACCCTTCTGAACCATGACACAGGCACAGTGAGAAGCAATACGCCATTTACAAATATATAGAATAAGCACAGATGAGAATCACAGTTAGGAAAAAGTAAACCATACTATATACAAGTCTTATGCGTTTGCAAGAACAAGAATAACAAAATACCCTAATGAAAACATGGGTTATAAACATGAGTTATTAAGCAAGGGTTAGGTAGATATTTACAGTTGTAAAACATCAAATAATAGCTAGAGGAACACGCAGGGATTCAGGTACCAGGACTTAAATGCAGTCCTGATACCTTGAATTGTTGCCTGGTACTAACCATTGTCACAGTGCCAGGTGCACTAGGCTGTCTTAAGAAAATGTCATTTTGAGCATGTTTAAAGGCCTTAGGTATGTATTTGGATTTCTATATTTTTGTGGGGAGGTGGTTCCAAATGGCAGGACCTAGTCTTGATTATACTCTTTTCTCAGTAGCAGTTTTGAAGAGTGGACAGATGAGGGTAAGGTTGTCATTGTCAGAGCTTCAAAAGATGTGATTCTTGTGCCTAAACATGAGAGTTATTTTCAAATGGTTCATAACCCAAGTTTTAGATATTGAAGGAAGGCGACCCTGTCTGTTACTGATAGCCACATGCGGTCATTAAATGAGGTGCAGTTTTGTATAAGAGGATTTGTGAGAACGAATCAAAAGACTTTCTTTTTTGTGATTTGTAATCTCTGAGCATTCTAAGATGAATGCAGAGTTAGAAAAGGCAAACCATAATCATTTTGCAAGTAGAACATTTTTGACAATGGCATCTGTGCAAATGGTGAAAGAAATGTGTTTGATTCTGTATTACAATTTTAATTGTGCCAGAAATTTACTAGTGATTTTTTTTCTGTTTAAGATGCCAAGCAGAGTGATGCAGCAACTGTAAGTTCAAGGTATATCTGCTCTGAGACACTGGGAATAGTGTTGCTTTGGTTATCCTTCAGGAGAAGGGGGGAGTTAAAGCCAGTTTCAGAGTAGACCCAAAGAACATTACAATGGTTTTCTTGGGGCTGATTAAGTAACCATCTAAAAAGGTCCACAAAATTGTTTTATTTATCCTGTATTTCAGAATGGGTTTCACTAGAATAAATAAGAATATTGTCAGCATACATGACAAAGGTGAGATATGTGAATTTACATGGAAGGTCACTTTCAAAGGCAAAAAAGAGTAGGCTGCCTAATTATGAGCCTGGGGGACTCTGGAATGCCACAGAACGAATTATCATAATAAATGTGAAACATTCTATCAGTCAGGTAGCTTTTTTACCTTGTTACTGTATTATTTCAGAAATTTAGTTTTTCAGTTTATTAAGCAGGAGCTTATGAATAACAGTTTCAAAAGCTCTGATCACATCAGCATATGGACCAGCAGCAATGAGTCCAATATTCATGTTCTTGTAAACAGAGTCAGTAGCTGTGAGAAGACAAAGTAAACGAGTTGTGAGTATCATGTTCATCTATTTATGTGTTTAAATAATTGTTTCTGTAGTAATTCTTTGAAGATTTTTGTAATGAGACAGAGGTTTGATATTGGCTGGTAGTCATCAGGGTCAGAGGTGGAGGCCATTTCTGGCAGTGAGATTACTATGGTATGTTTTAAAAAGAGAAGGAATTGTGCCAGCTGTGAGTGAAAGGTTAAACATATGAGTGAAGGGTTTGGTTATTTGATCTGCTGCCATTCTATGGAAAGCTGGATAGAGTTTACTGAAATTAGACCCTGAGGAGCTTAACATCAGTAGCAGTGCTTTAGTTTCTTTTTATGAGATATGACAGAAGAGGAAGATGGCTATGAACAATGACAGGGATAATGCTACGAAGGAGAGGGGATCTCAGGTGACTGAAAGTATGGAGGATGAGCCTGAAAACTATCAATAAGATCCTGTACAGTAGAAATACATACATAATAGGTTAATGGGTGTGTACTAGGCTAATGGCCCTAGAGCCTTTACAAGCCTAGCCCATAGGATTACCCTGGCATCATGCCGCCCGACCTTAGTTCCCAGTGCCCCTGCCGAGTAAAGCCACGGGAGTGATCACTGGAGTGAATTTTCTATTTCCCATCCACTCATCAAGATTTCTCTTGAAGAGGGCCAATGAGGTGCTCTGCTTGACATGTATGGGAAGTCTATTCCATAGCATGGGCAGTCTCTGCGTTATGAACCTGTCCCACCAGTATGTTTTGTTGATTGTGGTAATCAGGTTGAGGTCTCTGGAGCGTGTAGTGCAGAGGGACTGGGATTTCTTTAGATGTAGCATTTCTAACAGAGCTGGGCCAGACATGGATTTGTAAGTCAAGCAGAGATCGCCTATAAGTAGACGATATTAGACAGAGAATAGTTGGAGTTTTTTTAAGTCTGTCCATATAGGACAAATGTTTATGGCCTAGGATCCTCTTTGTGAGGTACTTTTGTGGCCTCTCCAATTGTTGCAGTTGTTTAATGAGGTGCATGCCAAATGGGGAATTGTACTCAATGATTGGTCTAATGAGGGAAGAGTAGAGGGAGACAATGCCCTCTTTCTTCCTGGATGCAAAACCCTTAGTAATGAGATGTGCCACATAGAAGGACGTTCTGACCACAGTGGCAATGTGGTGGTCAAAAGAGAGGTTGCTGTCAACCTGTGTTCCCAGATCTCTTATAATGCCTTCTGTGTTCAGTGGACTACCATTGATGTGGTAATTCATGGGAACTGAGTTTTTCCAAAGGGGATGACAACACATTTTTTGGCATTGAGCTTAAGGCCATGGTTCTGACACCAGTCGTTGGTCTCAGTGAGGCCTTATTGTAGGATGTCAACATCATTTGAAGAGTTATTAACAGCTCCCAACTTGCAATTGTCTGCAAACTTTGTCAGCCAGAGTCTCTTCTTGTTGGCCTGGACTTCAGAGAATTCGATACCAAACAGGGGAGGACCCAGGACCGAGTCCTGTGGGACTCCACTCGTGACTAGTCGGCAGTCTGACTTGGAGTCAGCTACTTTCATACTGTGGGTTCGACCTGTTAGCCAGTTTGCAACCCACCTAGTGATATAGTGTTTGATGCCTAGCATGGTGAATTTTTCTATGATTCCTGAGTGGGGATTAGTATCAAAGACCTTGGCCAGATCAAGGTAGACATACATGCACATATTTCAGGAATGGGAAATAATGCCCTTCTAGTCTGCCAATATACCAAAACAGTTATTCCCAGAAATATCTAAACTAGTGCTTGCCATAATGTAATTTGCTACTATATTCCATGCATCAGCTACTATATCAGAGAACCAATTAATACACTTCTCATTACTATAGAATCTTCTAAATAGGTTGTTTGATGATTTTCTACTACATTTTTATAACCCCAGACATTCCCAAAGATAGTTGTCTCTAAATGACCTATATACCTAAATAATATCTCCTCGTAAATATCTGTATGAGACATGTTACAGGTTTAGATATTTTAGTCTTTCATAATAACTTACATTTTCACGTCCATGGATGCCCTTGTTATATTTCCAGTGTACTCTTTCTAGTTTACTCATGCTTGTTTTTTTTTTTTATATAAGATTTCCATATTGTCATTCCTTACTCAAGTTTGGGTCTAATGTAACTAATAGACAATGACTACATCATTTTTGATTTCCTAGACTTTATATATCTTTTAATATATCCTATAGTTCTATAATTATCATTAACCAATTGGTTGATATGCTGGATCTACTCATATACTCAGGTCCTTAAATAAATATACTTAGTTTTTGATATATGCATATATATATTATTCTCCTGTGTAAAAATGGTCAAGTTATTCAAGTTCTTCTGCAGACATGCCCTGTCTGAAACACGTGATCAGTTTACTTATTTTCAGGTCATCTGCATACAGACTGTCGAACATCTCGATGAAAAAGACTGAGCTGAAAGATACAATCTAAACAAATATGGGCTCAAGACAGAGCCCTATGAGACACACTGAATATAATCTCGATTTTCACCTGTCCAGTTGCTGTAGGATACTTGCCATGTCTTATATGTAAGCCAAGAAGCTATCCATGTTGTCAAGAGTACATCAGCCTAGTTATTCTAATGTTATGACCCTATCAAATCCTGAAGTTAAATCTATATAAATTATATCACATTCATGGCTGTTCTTATATAGATAGGTTCATAGATTAGTACTAGGCTAACTGCCTTTGTGGGCCATTTTAAGCCTAGCCAATTACCCCATGTGAGAACCAAACCCTGCACCTATGGTTTCTAAGGCAAACACCTTAACCATTATGCCACCCTCCCACCCTTGTATATTGTAATAGAACATCAAGTTACAGGTGGTAATAGATCTATTTTTTAACATATGCATGCTGATGTATAGTTTCAAGTTTCAAACTTTCTATTTCTTACTATAATTTATCCAATATATCATTCTCCATGACAGCAGAAGGAAGACAATGCTGGAAGTCTATGATAAAGTTTTGGTTGTTAAGCAGAAGAACATTATTATTACTATTGGTAGTTAGTAATAGCAATTGTCAGTCTCTCAATTTTTTCCAGTAGACCACTGGTTTATTAAAAACAACAATTTGTTTTTGTCTATGAAACAAGACCTTTGCACCCTTTGTGGTGATTGTTGTACATTTCCTTAGGTTGAGGACATTTTTGATAGAGTTAACTTATCTGCTGTGGCTTAGTGGTACTTCATGCAGTCTAGTGTGTCCAAGGTCTGGGGTTCAAGACTGACAGAGGTGTTTCACTGAAATAAATAGGACATGCTGGAGGGACAGATTCATAACCCAGAGGCTCCCTTCACTCTGGAATAAAATCCCAGTCCAGGTTAGGCATAGTCCCTCATTGACTCTCTTCAAGAGGAATCTTGATGAGTGGATGGGTGATAGTAGGTTTACCCCGGGTATCACTTCTGTGTCACTGTTAGACAGAGGCACAGTATACTAACCTCGAAAAAGGGCATAGCAAAATTAATTTAAAATGGGTGGCGAAAGCCAAACACACTCTGGCTAGGCTTATAAATGCCCTAGGGCAGATAGCCTAGTATGAACCTATGAACCTATGAACACTGGACAGAGATTTACCCAGACTTTCTAGGCATAATCTCTAGATTTAATTATACTTTGATATCACTTGGCAGCCAGGTGCATATCTGAACTTTGAGTGTCCTTCTGGTAACTGCATAAAGGGTGTCAATAAAGTGCAGAAGAACAGCAGATGGGTCCGAAATACTGTGGAGGGTAGAACAGTCAAAAGCACTGAGGTAGAAATTAAGGAGGGATTGTTCTATATTTGACAAAGACCTACCAGTAATAATCTGTGGGAGTCTCTTGATTGTTCTAAAGCACCAAGTGGATGAGGAAGACCAACAGACACTTAGGTTATTTGGAATGATATCTATCTGCAAGCAGCTACGTTTGAATTTAGTAAGCAGCTTCAGGCGGCCCACCTGCTTCAAAAACAGTTTCTCCAATACAGAGTCACAGGCATGGCTCAGTGCTGCCCACCAACATTTCTGGTGGATCATGCAAAATTTGCGAGCAGGTGCACACAGCAAACATATGCATTTAGTTTGTTTAGCTGCTTTGTGCAGCTATTGGGAGTTTCAGATGACAACGTTTCTCACTTATTCACTCTCTCTCTTCTTTCTCTCACACCCAATCTCTTCTTTATAACTGGATGCTCTAAACATTTATCAGACCATAAGCTCAGCTTCTTTGATACTGAGTTCCCAACCTTTGGCCGCTGAATTTTCATGTTGATTCGAATAATAATTAGTGCATTTTATGGCCCTGCACTAAGCCACCCTGCATCTTAGCACATCATCACAAACTCGTTCATTAACGATTCATTTTTACTCTGTCTGAGGTAGACTATTAGAATTGATGGTAATGTTTAAGCATACCTTAAGCAGTTTGATATAGGGTAATAATGTCATGGTTTCTAGCCATACAACATGTTTTTGTTGTCTCACCCACAAGACAGTTATTTTATTTTATTTTTAATTTTCTGAAATATTCCAACTACATCAGTTGTTACCTAGCAGATAAATATAGAGCTTAAGTCAAAATGCTGTTCTTTGCCATATTTGTACCATTTCAGTAGACCACATGCCTGTAACTGATACCTATCAGAAAAGCCAGCTCACGTTTCTGCTTATGCTTTGAACCCAGAATTCATAGCTTTCCTATGAACAGTACAGCAACTGTACAACAATCAGTCAAAATGTTGCTTATTTTCTGAAACACATCCAGAAAAGTTAGAATTTCAGTTCACTATCTAACTTCTGATTTTTCCTCATAATCTAAAAAAGAGTAATCATTTATGACCTTATCCACTTCAAACTCAGCATTCTAACTCTAATCAGAATATTTTTCTTCAGCCTTCAGGCAGTTACTTTCTATCTTCTCTATTTGCTTCATCATAATCCCTCCCCTTTTATTAAATCCTCCACTTCATCTAAGATAGAAAACCTATTTTTCAACCTGCCAATCCCCACATCCCAAATTCACTTCCTATATCCTTTTTATTTTATACCATCTAGCTTTTGTTCCTGACATTTCCTGATAGATAGAGAATCTTCTGTCTCTTCTCCCAATTACTCCAACACAGCCATTCCTTGTTGCAGTATCTATCTTTTTTTTATTAACCATTCTCTCATAAAATATAATCTCACCTTTATCTTCTTTTAACCGCTCCAGCTGAACTACAGAGCCATGATACAAAGTATTCTTAAAAGGGGTGTTTTTTTTATTATCAAACATGCATGTTGCACATAATATTATAAGTATGCAGAGTATCTGTAATGCTCAGTTTAGGTCTCTTTTACTCAAAACAAGAATCTTTATGAATGCATTGAAATATGTTGCCACACTCATCCTTGAAGCTAATTGTCATTAATTATTCCCTTTGATCTTTATTAATGAGACACGCATTAAAATCACTCCACCAGTTTTAGACATTATTTACTTTACATTTCATCTTAAAAGACTGCAACACTGACAGTTCTCATCAGAGACTTTGATCAAAGCAAAAGTGCCTTTAAACATATGTGTATTCAACTATTTATTTGTGTGTGTGTGCAAAAGTCCTCTATGGGAGTTCCAACACTCCTTTCATACATTATCCTTACTGTATTTCTTCTTGAAGATGCCTTTAATCACTGCTGAAAAAGTCAGGTAGTGTTTTCTCAAGTGTCACTTTCAACCCTTCACTTTATCTGGTTTATACAATACTGTTAAACTCTTTCATTTCTATTCCATCTGTTCTTAAATTTCAAAGCTATGTCAGGCATCATCCTTTTACTTCTGTAGTAAAACACATTATCTCTGCCTAGTTTTCAAATATTGGGATCTTTCCCAATATATGTATTTGCAGGTAGATCACATGACAGTGTTTTCATTCTGCACTTTAGTTTTCTCTTGAGCAACTTACATAGAAGCTGCGCATTCTATACTCCATGCATCAGCAGTGAATGTATTGAAACATTCTAGCATAATTTAAGCCGATTTTTATATTTAGAGGTTCATGGGTACTTACTATGCCATTGATATGTAAGGATCTTAAGAAGTGTAGCTTTTTATTTCAGTGGGTTGATTTTAGCCCTTATGTTATTCTTTCTTCAGAGAAAAAAAGTACTTCTGACTTCTCTCTTGTGTTATAATGTTGCTCACACTAGCTGAACACAAACACACACTCATCTTCTTTTTCCTCTTACGTTACTGTACATTTCATTTAAATGGAAACATTGCTCCTCCAGATTTAAACATGACTCCATAAATCAAGGGATACCGCCTCACATTTCCATGTTGATAAGTGAGAACAAGCCCAATGATAAAAAAGTTGCAGCTGTCATCGTAAACCAGGTTATGCAAGTTCATTTAGCAATCCCTATTTTTAAGGAGATGGCTAGTATGGAGAGGGACTGTGTTGTGTTTTCACTAGTTCATCTATCCCAGAGCAGAATTGAAGCTTCCTAGCAAAGGACTAACAATTCTTGCTGAAGTTCATAGTTTCTAATACAGTAACATATACATAGCAGAATACGCACAATAGCTATTGGTTGGGATGGTAAACAGGACATCGCAAAAAAAAACTTTGCAGCTGTCAGGAAGGTGCCATACCTGGACACACTGATCCCTTACCTACTGGCTCTTTGGTTGCCTTCACCGGAGAACCAGCTCCACAGGAAGAAGCCAGAAAATTGCAGTAGATAATACAGAAATTACAGGATGGACTCTAAAACATGATCAGAAAAGAGTGAGGCAATGTCCACAACTGCTGTGGTTCATCCTAGCGAGTCACTTATTACCAACCAACAAAAATATGAGTGAGAGAAAATGAAAACAAAACCACAAGCAAGGTTTTCATATGGGAGTAGAGCTCATAACAACCATTATGTATGGGGGTGATGCCCTTGAGCCTTCTTTTTTATTTTACTAAGTATGACAGTGCAAAGCCACAGGGTAAGTTATAAAATGTATCGACAGGAATCAAGCATTAGTTTGTTTCACTACGTGCATCCATTTACAGTTTAGTAAAACAAGCTAAGCTGAATGATTAGATACTGTCCTTAAGGTATATGCAATCCCATATAACTAACAAAGAAATTGTATTAGAATTAGTTAAACTTCAAGATTTATAAATTCCTCAGCCGCAGTCAACAGACGGTATCCATGGTAGCAGTCCTGGAAAAACTGAAGGAAAAATAATATAAAAATATATATAATTATAACAAAAGTAAAGGTGTGAAAAATTGTAACTACTTCTTTCTCAAGACTATGGTCTAGAAGGGTTATTTTTAGATGGTTCAAAAACAAAGCTAGTTATTCACCTACAATAAAGTGTATTTGTGGTTTTAGACTAGGTAATGACATAATGTGAGGTTAAGGAAGAATTTAAATAAGCTCTGTACGTCTATGGTAGGTGATAATAAGAGAAACTGAAGGACATATCAATACACAGGACAATATTTGTTTACTAATGTTTCATAGTTAATATGAACAATGAAATGAGGCTGATAAATATAAACAATCTCATCCCTTTCATGCATCAGTATCATGAAAACAAATCTATTTCTTCACTGTGTTCCTTTGTGTGTGTGTGTGTGTGTGTGTGTGTGTGTGTGTGTGTGTGTGTGTGTGTGTGTGTGTGTGTGTGTTCATATGTTTCCTATGTTTATTGGTGGTAGTAGTAGTTATACACCAAGAAGGCTTCACTGTTGTCTTTTTCTGGAGTGAATTGTATGCATTTATTTAATTACTGATTGTTCCTTGTATCCTAATTGTCTCAGTTTGTTTTGATAGGTGTTCCAGTTTCCACTAGCATCCCAAAGATGTGCTGTAAGTGAATTGCTCATTTTCCAAAAGGTTTAGAAGTGTTCCTGTCATGTTTGTGTGTGTGTGTGTGTGTGTGTGTGTGTGTGTGTGTGTGTGTGTGTGTGTGTGTGTGTGTGTGTGTGTGTGTGTGTGTACAAGTGCATTTGCATGTGGACATTCAGCCATGGGCTCACATCCCACCCCAGATTCATTGCTCTGCCTTGTGCTTCTAAATCCCAAGACAGACTCTGGCATCAATAGTAACCTAAAAATGAGTGAATGGGTAACTTCAGAATTGCTGAATAACTATGTTATCCAATGGGATATACCTATTTTTGATAAAAGTCCAGAGAAAAAATATATAACAAGTAATTTATCAGTGAAACGTCTTTTGTTTTATTTCATTGTAATCATAGTCATATAACCACAGGAAATGGATGTGACATGAGAGTCATGCAGCTTGGCAGATGCAAAAAACAGAAAAAAAAAAAAAAAAAAGATAAATAAATATATAGATATATATAAATATACACAAATAAATATAAATATAGATATATATATATATACACATATATATATATATATATATATATATATATATATATATATATATATATAGGTCACTATCAGTTGATCAAGTTTTCAAAAACTCAAACTCCGTATGGTCGAGACCATATGATAGAGTTTTTGAAGACTCAAAAGTTTTTGAATGGTGATTGTGGTACAGCGAGGCTCGGGAAATGTACCCTTTCCTTGGAGTTGGTATATATAATTTGCAGGGGTTGTGGGGGGAGGCAATTGATCATATAGTCTCTTTGATATTTTTTTTTGAGTTTCTGAAAAGTCGATCACCTGATATATACCCATATATGGTAATAAGAATAAGTAAAAATGTATTCAGTTTGGTGTTTCATAAGAGTGGCATATGTCTAAGGGAAACAAATGCAATTACATCTAAAAATGCTGTAATATGAGGGTGTAAGCTGCAAATGAACTGCATCAATGTTTTATTAGTTTTCACGATGGAACACAAAATGTGAGGAAGTGAGAAATATTAAGGGTTTACATAGTAATGTATCTTTCTTGCTTAATGATCAAGCACAAACCATCTGTCTTTGCCACAATCTGTACCAAAACACTGCTGTCAGATCTCCTTTTCTGTAGTATTTATTTATTAATGCTAACCACCTCGAGCTATTACCACTCACAATACACATAGCTCCTCTCTAGTCGTGTCAGGAGTTTGATTGTGAAGGTTGAGAAGTATTTATGATACAGGGCTGGCAATATTGAATCTCTGTAGTGATTTATAAGGCATCTGCATTGCACAGTGTAACTGTTATTGCCCAATAATGTGAAAATGTCATGGGGCAACTGTATTCGTCTACAAATTAGTAATGAAATACTTATGGCTAAAGAAAACTACGGTTTATTTAAAATACTAGGGTAAACTTAGCTTAATATTGTCACCTACCTTGTGAAAAAAGACACACGTACACATTGACACACATAAACACATGGAAGTGCTAACATACACATGCACATACACGCGCGCGAGCGCACATGCAGACACACACACACACACACACACACACACACACACACACACACACACACACACACACACACACACACACAAACACTGCTGTACAATCATACATAATCTGAGCAACAGCACTGCAATGTAGTTTTACAAATGTGGCTAATGTAGCTACCTAGAATAGGAAACTGTTGAGGCTTCTGATTTTAAGAGTTAAAAAACAGTTGGAGAGTGATTTCTGTTTTAGCTCTTTGTTGCCTGATCTCTATGTTCAGATGTTTTACTGCACACGTGCACACACACAAACACACAGACACACACACACACACACACACACACACACACACACACACACACACACACACACACACACACACACACACACACACACACACACACACACACACACACACACACACACACACACACACACACACACACACACATACAATTTTTATTAATGAAATCTGCTGGCTAACACTTTTGGCTTGGTTTTGCTTTGCCCTTGCTGGCTATACTGAAAGTCTTTAAATGCATATACAGTAGTAAATGGTTAACGAACAAGTAGACAAATAACATAAAGGTAAGAAGTAATTAAGATCTATCACAGATTGACTGATGATCAAATCAGGGAAGGGGTTCAAGCTGTAATTAAATAGCAGAGATATGCATGTCTGGGAGAATACAAAAAAACAGAGCAAATATTTCTGGAGCATGATATACTGCAACCCCCCTACACACAATCACAGTGTTACTAACTTAACAATGTTCTGGATATGGCTAAACTGAGTATCACATTTAGGTTTTGTTTCCAACTCAATCTTCAATGCTTCCACTGTATATGCTGTTGAAGCTGAAACCACAGATTTTTCCGAATCCTTAACCTCTTGTCCTTAAAAATCATATTGCAAGTGTTTTTTTTTGCAAATGGGCAACCACCCTGTACCCTGATGTGGGAGTGAGCCTCCCCCTGCACTCAGCAAACTTATGAAATAAAAACTCCATGCTTGCATCTACTTGAAGAAGGTACGATTACCCCAAAAATGGCATCACTGCCAGCACATGTTACCCACAATGGCTTTCTGTTGAGGTAATTAGGTCCTTAGCATCTTTAATGCTCAGCAAACTGACACTCATGAAATTAAAATTCATTTACCAATACAGTAGCCATTTTAAGCTTTACCTACTCATTCATGCATCCTTTCAAACCTGCATAAAACTACTTGCCTTTAAGTGTATCCAAGCAATGCCAGGGTGAATGCACAACTGACTCTGTCACATAGTATTTAGGAGGAGGAGGCACTGAGACTCAAACTCCAGTTATTGGATCCATTAAGCTTACTTTAATGTCATTATACTAAGAAGACATAGATGAGGTTGTGCTTAGGCTGGAAATATCACTTGACTTGGACTTGTGTGCAGCTTTATACAAATATTGATCAGAGAAAGCAACTTTACCTAACCAAACCTGAAGATACAGAACAAGAAAGGTACATGCATTATATTGCATAGATTCATAGATTGTTACTAGGCTAATGACCTGGGGGAGGGGGATTTCTAGGCCTAACCAAGTTTTTCCAGAAGAATAATGATGTCCTATATCCTAACAGGACATTGAGGGCCAGGCTTCCTCTGTCCATAATGGATAATGGTGCCAGGACCAGTGTAACTTTCTTATTTTCCATCCACTGGTCTAGGTCAAGCTTAAAATGCTTATTATAAACATAATGTGCAGTAACCTGGATTTAGTTTATCCTTTGCTTTGCTGAGTCAAGAAATCAGGGTTAGTTTAACTCTAAAAGAAGCATTCTCAATTGATTGTTTATAATGCTGAACTGTTGGCTATATTTCCAAATTTTTCAACTCACATCCCTGTGCTTCTTTAGCACTAGCATGTTTGCAAAACACTTTGCTGGCAGGAAGGAAGCTGTTGGATACATAACTGAAGTAAAATGGAAGTTACTGATCAGATTACAAGACTTTGGGGTAGTTTTACAGTCAACTGGGAGGAATCCCCCATACAAACTTCAAACTGAGTTTCAGTTATTTAAAATGTCTGTTGTATAATTAATTAAGTGAATGAATTTAAATTTCTTTTCCTTTTGTGTATTCATCCACCTTAGAAAACAATTTACTCCATTTGTGAAATGACAAGAAAGTAACTCTGAAACAAGCAAAACAATTTTATACAGATTTATCAATGGTACCGTGCAATGAAGCAAAATAATCTAATCATTTAAAACAATATTGATTCAAGTTTTGGGGTCACAAAGCTCAACTTTATTATGTGTTTTTTGTAAGATAGATGACCCCTATAAAAAAGAAGTGAACAAAAAAACAAGAATGCAACAATGAACATGAAATCCTGCTAAGGAAGCAATGTATGTCAGAGTTCTTGCTGTTGGATTAAATATCTGTCAAACTGAGCTCAGATTAAACAAAATTTGTCTCTAGAGTTTGTCAGTTCTCAGGTTTTATTTGACAGTAGAATAAAAAATAGCTGTCTAGCTATATACTTTAGCTGACTCTGCATATCTTGGTCTGTCACAGACATTTTTGCTGCTAACCGTGTTCCCAAAGCTATATTGACTGTCATTCCTCGACAGCACAGCGTGATAAAACTTAATGCCATGTGTAGAGATGACTGCCACTGAAAGAGAGGCCAGCTAGTGGGCTAAAATTGTCAGCTTCATCTGGAAAATCCAGCTTTTACCAGTCAATGGTTAGGCTTCACTGAACAGTACGGGAGACCTTATTTACAATGCGTTTACAAACTATTCTGAAGTAACTAAGGTAATCACAGCAACAGTCACCACTTGTGAAAAAAATGGGATATTTACATCTGTTCATTTTGTTCTCTCTCTCTTCTGTTAGCATTATTTTGTTTTTTCATGTCCTTTCCTTATTTTACTCTGACCTCTTTTCAGCTTTCTTCTACAGCTTTGCTTCCCTTCTTTCATCAAAGACATTTGTCATTCTGCCTATATACTAATATAATACACAAACTTACCCCCCGCACACACACACACACACGTGTGTGTGTGTGTGTGTGTGTGTGTGTGTGTGTGTGTGTGTGTGTGTGTGTGGTTGTGTGTGCGCACGTGTGCGTGTGTGTGTGTGTGTGTGTGTGTTATATGGCTTTGCTACTGTATAAACTTGCTTTTTAATCCATTTATAGCTTTTCTGTTTTATTTATTTTAGTGCTGACCTCAAGAAGTTTCTGTCAGTCACTAACAATGGCTAATTCAGAGGAGGCCATTTAATGCTGACAGGCTATCTTTCATGGACGGGGGTGCCAATTATTTGCAATCCTTATAACCTCAAAGGCATTACTACATTGGTGATACAATGACAACAGTGAAGACACACATCCAGGTAAAGGAAGGGTAACAGCAGACTGTAATATCTGGGGAAATGAGAGTCTTTGCAGTACTTAGAAAAGGAACAGGCTGGAGACAAATACAGTGCAAATTTAGTGCCTCAATGGTGGTGAAAGGAAAGGTATGACCTGACAGCCTGCCACTACATCGATCATTTGGACAAATATAACAGACTAAAAGTGAAATAATTATTTTTCTGTTCTGCCATAGATGAAACACTTATAAAATCTGCAGTTTAGATTTCAGAGTAACTAGACACTTTTCATTTATTTTAGGTCAAAGAAGTTGGTTGCATGGCAGGAGTTGTTAAATAAAGTATAGTGCTCAAGAAAGTAAGAGTCACAGCAATGAAGGTCACACCCTGTGACAATCCACAAGGCAGATATAATATGGCAAATAAATGTGAAGTATGCTGTGTCAAAAGGGCGGAATGCACCAGCAAAGCACAGTAAAATATTATGGCCAAGTATGACAATCCTTTGACTTTTAAAAGGAAATTTGCATACATTTTCAAAGCCACAGTAACAAACACACTTGAGTGACCAAATTCATTGTTGTACGGTGGTAGCAATTCAAGCACCCATGCTTTTTAAGAAAAATGTATACTCTTAAAAGGAAAAAAGGAAGGAAGGACATTATCGCTATTTACAGGGGTCATTGTACATCTAATTACATGCTAAATGACTTAAAATCAATGGAATTATGAAAGTGAACCCTACCACTAATATTGTCAGGTCCAGTTCAAATCTTTAAAGTACTAATTAATTAAAAAGGCCTGAAGCATTTACTTCTCTTGGTCAAGAGTAAAACATTGCTGGAAAAAAATGATGTCAGCCCTAAGTTAGCCCCACAGCTGCTGACAGGCTATACTATACTTATAATAATTAGACTTGGATGAGAAATGCTGTGGAAATATTGCTTTTTGTGTAAGGAATAGGATGTAAATAGATTTGCCAACACAGCAGAATGATCGGCTTTATTTCCTCAAGCTTTCCATGTGTCTTGTGCTGATGAAAGACTCAAACAAGCTGTAATGATTCAAGGATCTCTACAGCGTGAGTGCCGTACAGGAATGGATGCACCAGATTAGGTGACAGAAGTGACTCTGAGCAACAGATAAACCAGCAAAGGATCATATTTATGTTATAAAAGCTCCCAGGAGAAGTGCACTTCTAGATACTGAAAAACAAAGTGTAGACAAGGCAAATGAACGAATAAACAAACTGGCAGTGGGCAGTATAGCACACAAAATGCTAGAATGCAACCCAGTAATGCAGCTTGAAGAAAACAGTCAGCCAAATCCTATCTACTGTTTATCCCTTTTTCATGGTTGCATATTCGTAGGACTGATAATTTCTTACATTCTCTTTATACTACATGACTGAGACTGTATTTCTACAAAATAAACGCATAAAAATATTAATAATATAAACATTCAGATGTATTTTAGGCTGGCAGCTATCATTGGTTTGACCTAGTAGTTAACTAACTGTCCATCTATAAACCCTGATAATGTTTATTTACTCTGCTCTAAATTGCATTACTGTTATTTGCCCTACGGTTTAATGAAATGCAGACTGTTGACACATTTCTCTGCATTTTTACTAATATGCACACATATACAAAGGCATTTTTTACAATATGCAGATATTTATTTCAAATTTATAATTTGATTTTTATTGCAGCTTTCTAGATCACTCCTCGAAATAGGTTAACCCGGCTTAGTGTGCCTGTCTAGTAAACCAAAGGGAATTGAGAACATGATACATTTGAATTAGAGGGTTTAATGTCACATACTTTAAATGTGATAAATTAATGTATTCTACACCATCGTCAAACTCAGACCATGTTAGGCTGTTGATATTTAAAAGGAATCGGCAAATACAGCACTATAAAGGACTATAATTCCCACACACGCTGACAACCTACTACTGTTTATCTACTCTTTTCTTATATTTACATCTCCTTACTTCTTCCACATGTGTTCTCCACCCATTTGTTCTCATGCACTTTCCTGTCTGCTCCCATCTGCAGCCTCTCAATCTTATTCTGTCCCTTGCTGCTAAGCTGCTGTTGAGCGGGGCTAGTTTTCTGGAGCACAAATGCTGTTGCCATTAGCATTTCCTGTGACCTAGATTTATAAATACGTCTTGCCCATTTCCCTGCTGGAATGATGGGACATAGTAGCATGAACAGAAGCTCAAGTGCATTACCTTCAGAAGAATTTTTTTTTGTAACGGTGTCGTGCACGTTCTCTACATTTGAGTGCAAAATTATGCATTTCAAACTTGCCTTGATCTGATATATAAATCCTCTGATGATTTATACTCCACTGCTGTTTCCTCCAACTGCCCAGTGTCTTTATTAGCACACAGTGGACAAAGTGTTATCCTAAGTGGGCTTGGATGTTATAAGGGGACTAAGAATGCTGCAGTCCTTTAGTAGGAAATACTGCAGTACTATAACACCAATGAAAGTCCTGTTTAAACAAACTCTGCTCTGCCTTTGCAATCCAAAAGTGAAAGCATGGCTTCCTGGCAAGAGACCAATTTGTCTGAGTCAAGTCTTACATGGACCGTATGTTTGTTTTTTTTTTTTTGTTTGGTTGTTTATTTGCTTATTTACTCATATAATATAATATAGTGATTCCAAATAGTGCTTTAGACGTGTGCTTTTCTAAGGGTGGATAAAGGATGAGCATATAACCATGCATAGACATATAATGGCCTGAATAGGGCATGATATAAAATTAACAATAAAAGGATTGTTCTATGGTGTCAGGACAAGTTTTAACCAGAAGTCTAACTGAGCTGTAATACTCCATGTGTAATTAAAGACACTGAAATGGCTAAAAGGACTAAAAAGTGACACCAAATGACAGAGCGCCCCCACCCCATATTAATGGCTGGCATCCTTTGTTAATTAAATAAGAACCAAGTAAGTACAATTACATTTGTTGGATTTACTCTAAGTGACATAAATGTATCATGTAGAACCACCACTCAGTAAAAGCAGCATACTGAAATCCCACCTTACAGACAAATGCTGCAAGTGTAGGCAGAGTATACTTGCTGAGACCTTTGCCCTATATCTAGGTAGACATCAGGAAATGTTCCCTCAGACCTACAGATATAAACAACATGTGCATTGACTTGGAGCTTTGGAAAGGCTAGCAAATAACTAAAATAAATAACAAGTACCACAATCCTAACATGCATCTATTAGTGTAAAAAACAAGACCTGTATGGTTCATAGGTTCCTAGATTAACTGCCCTTGTGAACCATTTCAAGCCTAGCCAATTATTCCACATGAGAATCAAACACTGCACCTTGTATCTGTAAGGTAAACACCTTAACCATTATGCAAACTTCTATACTAGGGTATAGAGCACTCACAAATGGTACAGGCCCCCCTTTGAGAATGAAAAAATGTAGGTTATTGCTGACAATTATAAGTACAAAACTCTATATTATCCATATATCATCTGAAAGAAAACAAAGCCACAGCAGTTGTGTTACCTTAGAAGATGTAACATGGTGCTGCAGAAAAAGTGAACAGAATTACAGAAGAGATTATATGCAATAAACAGTGATATACATATACCTCACCTCTTATGTGTATTTTCTTCAATGTACACCAGTACCATCTTAGTAAAATGAATCATCAGATACCCAAGATTCAGCTGTTACAGGACTGATGTGGCATAATGGTAAAGGCATTTACTGCACAGACACAACGTATAGGGTTTGATTCCCACCTTTCAGGAGAATTGGCAGGCTTACAATGGCCCACAAGGGCAGCTAGTGTGGTAAACTACACACACACACACACACACACACACACACACACACACACACGCACACACACACACACACACACACACACACACATATATATATATATATATATATATATATATATATATATATATATATATATATATAATTTATTTGCAGAAGAATAGTATGTCAATCAACCAGTGGTAAAGTTTAGTGCTCTTTAAATTTCAGGACTTTGGTATTATCCCTTACCTACTTTACATCAACTGCTTCTGCTGACACTTACCCAGTGCCATCCCTACTCTAAGCCTTCTGCCTCCTTCTTTTTCCTTTATACAATCTCCTCTCTCAGCTAACAACCTTACCTACCATCTACACCTTCTATTTCTATACTTCTTTATTTATTTCAGCAAGTTATATAATGTTATATAACTCTGCCATGAGTTTAACAATTCTTTATCTATATCATCATGTTATACAATGTTATCACTTCACTACTGTATGTAATTATTGCCATATTATTGGATGCTGTTAGTTACTTATCTAATGTATTCCTACTACCTGATATATTCTGTATTATATGTTCTTTTTATGTAATTACATGTGGAGCTTTTCTCCCCGGGCCTCCACTGAAAATGGGCTCATTTCTGGCCCAGTGGACTTTCCCGGTAAACAAATGCAATAAATAAATTATTAAGGGACTGAATTAGGTTGATAGAACATATTCCAACATCAGGAGTGTAAATCAAACTCAAACCCTGTGAATTTAGCTTACTCGGACTTCAGAAACAAACTAGCATGCCATATTGCTTCTCACAAGACTATATACCTTGATTGGAAAGGTTTTGGAGTCTCTACAGCAATCACTCTTAAGAATTTGATTTTATTAAATGGGTAAGCAGTTAAATAAATCAGACCAGACCATAAACAAAGCCTTGTATCAAAAATAATTAACGTGTAGACTTTCTGAATTGAAGAACAGGAATTGCAAACCACAAGACTGACTATAACTGAATCAGACAGCTATGTCAGCAGGATAGGCATGCTTATGGTTCAGATAATGCATATAGGGTATAGGTTCACCAGATACATTGACTCACAAAATGTTAAACTGAAGAAATACTTGCTTTGTAACTGAACATTTCTGAATAATATGTTGGATTCATGCAAAAACCTGTTGGGTTTCATAGAACATAAACATCTTCTGCTGAGTCAAAAGGTACTTACAGACAGTAGACACATTTCTTAATCCCAGTCTGGCATTATAACTTAGACATATCTGCAAATTCTCCTGTCAGCTATGTGCATCTTTGTCTGAACTGAGCCCATTATTCTGAAGGCCATTAGAAAGTTTCCTGCAAGCCATGCTGCAAATTACAAATCTACTACATTTTGCAAAGTACGGAATACATGCATCATTTTATTTATGTATTTTTTTTTATTATTTGTGAAACAGGCAACTGAACTAACTTAACTTTGCAAATGCATTTTTAGCCATAAGGCAGGACACAATAACAAAGGCAAAGCATTAAACATGGCTCACCTTCCAAGCAAATGACACAACCCCATGGCATATTTATATTAGTTGTAGGGGGAGGGAGCACATCTCCTTGCTGCACTGCAGACTTGACAAGGTCCTCTGGGAAATAAGGAAGACATTCAGAAAGGCAAAGTACACAGACAAGTTAGAGTTGGTTGTTACAAGTAACCAATGCCAAAGTTTGTTTATTTGGCTTATGCTGGGAGGGCTTTGGATGGTGCAGATGCAATTCACATGTTGAGTATAAGAAAGTACACTAAGGTTACTGCCATTAGCTTTAGTCTTTCATTTTTTCATTGCATACCCTTCATTGAGGTCTCAATGTATTTACTGAAAACAAATCATGCATACACACACACAGCCACACACACGCACTGAAATGGACCTGAACACACAGTTATGCATATAACTGCCTGTGTGAGTGTGTGTTTGCAAACATACCATTAATAATATAACATGGTATAATATAAGCAGTGTCAGAAATCTAGTTAATTGGATGAGATAAAATTATTTTAACAGTCTAATGAAACCTTTAGAACAAAACAGTTACTGTTTTGAATATATAAGCCTTCAGTGTTTTATCGCATTTGTAGTTCTATAGTGGAAACACTGCTCAGTTCTTGTTTCATATTTGCATAGTCCAGAATTGTTCTGTTAAATCAAAACATAGACTAAGAAAGAGTGACAGAATTTTGACATAGTATGAAATCAAACTGCTTTTCTATCCAAGCAATATGCAAGAACTAAAGAAAATATACGCACGTGAGTGCACCTGGTTAATCATGAATGCTATCCCAACCAAAACCAAGATTCACTTCTCCAAGAAAAGGAAACCAGTCTGGAGGACCCCTGCCATAAACAAGCTATACAATAGAAGGAGGAAACTAGTACAGAAAAGAGTAAAATCCCAAGAAGGAAAGACATCCCTGATCAGTATCATCAAGAAACTATGATCCCTAATAAAATCATCCAAGGCGTGCTTCGAAAGAAAAATTGCCAATGACAAAGATAACCACAAGGCATTCTTTAGCTATGTCAAGAATCTAAGTGGCAATGCTCAGATCTGCTCAGAGTTAGTACAGAATGACACAAAATACACTGAACCGACTGATATTGCCAACATCCTGGCAGACAGGTTCAGTGCAAACTTCACCCCCCTCTCACCCCCAAAAGGGCCCATAACCATACCAGAAGAATGTAGTGCCCCTGAAATCATAGATAGGTTAAAACAGTCCTCTCCAAAGCCAAAAACACAGCATCAATGGGACCGGACAGTGTTCCAGGTTGCTTCTTACATGAGCTCAAAGACAAACTAACCCCTCACCTTAACACACTGTTCAAACTTAGCCTCTCCACAGGCTATGTATCCATAAAGTGGCGCATAGCAACAGTTATTCCACTCAACAAACGTGGAGCCAGAAGACCCCGGGAACTATCGCCCTATAAGCCTAACTAGCTTCGTCTGAAGGCTATGGAGCACATCATCATGGAACTCATTAACAGAGACATTGGGAACTTCCAAACACTGGACCCTACCCACTTCACTTTTGTTAAAGGCAGATAATGCCTCCTAAACTTGGTGGACTTCTTTAAGACAGTTACCAAGGCTATAGATGAGGGAAAGGTGGTACACACAGCCTACCTAGACCTCACAAAGGCCTTCAGCACCATTTCTCATTCTGGTATTATAGACAAGCTAACCAGCCTGAACATAAACCCATATGTCACAAGATGGGTTGCCAACTGGCTCACGGACAGAACCCACATGGTGAGAGTTGCGGGAGCTAGGTCTGACTCTAAACCGGTTACAAGTGGCGTTCCCCATGGCTCAGTCCTAAGAACCCTTCTGTTTGGCATATACTTCTCAGAGGTACAAGCAAGCTCTGGAGGACTATGGCTGACCAAGTTCGCAGACAACTGCAAACTAGGGGCTATAATTGACTCTCTGGCTGACACAGACATCCTCAAAAAGGGTCTTACTGAGACGGATACCTGGTGTCAAAATCATGGCCTCAAGCTAAATGTCAAAATGTGCATAGTCATCCCCTTTGGAAAAAACAAAGTACCCACAAACTACCACATAGGTGGTAGTTCCCTAAATATGCAAGATGTAATAAGGGATTTAAGGACCCAAGTAGATAGTAATCTCTCCTTTGATAATCACATTGCCAAAGTGGTTAGAAAATCCTTCTATGTGGCCCACCTAATCACAAAAGGGTTCGCATCCAGATCAAAAAGAGGTCATTGTGCCCCTCTGCTCATCACTCATCAGACCCATCATAGAGTACAATGCCCCATTTGGGATGTACCTTACAAGACACCTGCAACAGTTGGAAAGACCACAGAAGTACCTCACCAAGAGGATCACTGGCCTCAAACAGATGCCCTATGCAGCTCGACTGAAGAAACTCCAGCTGTACTCGGTTGCATACCGCCTACTCAGAGGTGATCTCTGCCTGACATACAAGGCCATGTGCAGCCCAGAATTGATGGACATGCTCCACTTAAAGAAAACCTTATCCCCTCAAACCACACACTCTAGGGATCTAAAACTCACCACAACAATAAATAGGACATGCTGGAGGGATAGATTCCTGTCCCAGAGACTTCCCATGCTCTGGGACAAGATTCCAATCTACATTAGGCATTGCTCCTCGCTAACACTCTTCAAGTGAAACCTTGACGAGTGGATGGGAAACAGAAAGTTTACCCCAGGGATCACTTCAGTGGCTCTGCTGGACAGAGGCACAGGGAATTAATCTAAGGGGGCTGCGAAAGCCAACACATTCTGGCTAGGCTTATAAATGCCTTTGGGCAGATAGCTTAGTACCTACCTATGAACCTATGTATCCTGTAAGTTTTCACAAGAAAGAAAGAAAGAAAGAAAAAAAAAAAGGAAAGAAGCTGTATGTTTAAGAGCACTGATTATCAGCACTGGCAGCTTTACTTTTCATAGTTAAACAATAAACCACTAAACTGTAAAAATGTTACCCTTAATTTGCAGCTACACAGATGGACATCCCCTCACCACTTAACATTTGAAATTTCTGGTGCTGGTCAAGTACACTATAATGCAATCATCTCTCTTTTAATATGTACAGAATATAGTGATGTAATCTCACATGTCCATGTGCAGTCCTTTGGAATATGTTGCAACATCTTGTGAAATACAGGAGGGCTTTGTAATTGCAATGTAATTGCAATGTCCATTTCTAGACTGAGCGTTAGCATTTAGAAACATGCAATCATTAATTACAATGCAGCCTTCTTCTGTTAACTCAAATCAAGCTTGGCACATCTGCTTCTTACCTGTGCCACTACATTTAATGTAACTTAATTTACCACTCTGAAGCCATTAAATTGAATTTTTAGCTGCATTAAGTAATGCAAGTAAGTCATATTTTGAATTGAACATTTTGATTAATCCCATATCTAATATCTGTGATAAAATGTTGTACTTCTAGAATATGAATGAGGTTAAGAAGCCATGAACAAGACAACATATGTATT
>NC_056736.1:489235000-489287500 GCF_019279795.1 Protopterus annectens | reverse complement strand
CAGTAATACAGTGTATAATATCTGTTACAATGTACATCAGACACCTGAGATAATGAGCAGCAGTAATACAGTGTACAATATCTGTTACAATGTACATCAGACACCTGAGATAATGAGCAGCAGTAATACAGTGTATATTATCTGTTACAATGTACATCAGACACCAGAGATAATGAGCCATGAGAAAAATAATTGAGCAGCAGTAATAATTAACAATTACAAGCTGTAACCTAGAAATATTGTCTCCAGTGATAATCAAGTATCCCAAAATGTCTCCACTTACTTACTGGTTAAACTACTCATCTCATTCTAACCTTATTCAGGTATGCATAGGGTCATACTAGGAAATCAGTCCAGCTGACTATTTGAAGACAGGTCACAGCAAGCTCAAAGGTTCATAAGTTCATATGTGTATATTAGCCTAATGACTAGAGGGGTCTTTTTAGGCCTAGCCATGCATACAGATTCTCTGATAGGTTCTGATACCATTGATAAGTGTAGGCAGGGGCTTGGGAGATGAAACATTTACAAAGAGAGGCCAGGGAGATGAACCTTCTTACAGGCTGCATGTGTCCATTAGAGACAAAAGTGTCAAACTAGGGATGAATTTCCTGTTCTCCATCCAATTGTCCAAGTTTCACTTGGATTTGGTTAAGGAGGAACTCTGCTTCACATGGATGGAGAGCCTGTTCCAAAAAAGACGACTGTCTCTCCAGTAGGCCCTATTTATATCACAGGTGAGGTTTACATCTTTAGAACAGGCAATTCTAGTGCTATTTGTTTTACGGATATGCAAGAGGGCTTTTAGGGTAGAGTGTGACAATTCTGTGCATGCCAGGCCTAGATTTCCCCTAAGCAACATGTAGGAGACGTAATAGAGGGAGAGGGCTTGAGGTGGTCTGCATAGAACATGTCACTAATGCCCTGTATTCTTTTAGTGAGGACCATCTATGTACATTCCAATTGGCAGATGTGCTTGGTTAGGCACATACCAAAGGTGACAGTGTACTCAATGACAGGGCTGATGAATGTTGAATACAGTGGGAACAATCACCTCCTTGGACCTATATGTCATATGTTTGTTTAGAAGTTGTGCAACATGGAATGATTTCCTCACTACAGTAGACACGTGATGGTCAAAGGCCGGATTAATATGTATTTGTGTCCCTGAGTCCCTGATTACTGGGTCTACCCTTAGGGGTCTGTTGTCAATTAAAAGTTTCCTGGGATGGATGATTCTCTGAAGGATACTATCATGCACTTCTTGGCATTTAATTTTGTCCATGGCTCTGCCAGAAGTTATTTGTCTGTGTCAGCCCTTCCTGAAGAACATTACTGTTGGTGGGGGATTCTATGACTACTCCAAATTTGCAGTCATCTCCAAACTTAGTCACCCAGAGGCCTTTGAAATTGGCCTTGACTTCAGAGAAGTCAATGCCAAAAAGGAAAAGTTCCAGAAACAATCCCTGAGGCACTCATAAATTACTTCTTTGTAGAGGTGGACTCCACAGTTTTAACTTCCTGGGTCCTGTTGACTATACATTGGGTGACATAAGGGTATATACCTAAACTCTTGAGTTTGTTAGCAATGCTTGTGAGAGGCATTATGTCAAATGTCTTGGCCACGTCAGGGTAGGCAGTGTAAACCATTTTGCCCTCATACATTGCTTTGGTGACCTTCTCAAAGAAGTCCACCAGGTTGAACAAGACCTGTCCTTTAAGAAACCAAACTGGTTTGGGTCTAGTGTTTGGAGGTCTCCTATGTCATTATTGATCATTTCCATGATAATTCTTTCCATGGCTTTACATAAGACACTAATGAGACGTATGGGTCTGTAGTTTCCAGGGTCTGTAGATGGTCCACCTTTGTGCAGAGGGATGACTGCTGCTGTTTTCCATTCATGAGGCAGAAATCCTGTTCAGAGGCTACAGTTAAATAGTAATTTTTCAGGGCTATTTAATAGCATCCTGGGATACTGTCTGGGCCCATCGATGCAGTGTTCATGGCCTTAGAGAGAGCATTGCGGAAGTGTTCCATAGTGACAGCAGGGTTAGTTATACTTGATGGTCTTTCCTGAGGGGAGGCTGAGGGGGAGAGAAGGCTCAGTATAGGTGACTCCATTAAAAATGAGCTCTGCATACAACTGTGTATTGCCTTTCAGGTTGCAGACCAAGCTAAAGAATGCCTTGTGATTGTTCTTGGACTGGAAGGCCAAATTTAACCAGTTTTAGCTTTGGTAGACTTTATTTCTCCTCTGAGTTCTTTGTTTAGGTTGATAAGAGTGTTTTTATCCTGCTGGGTGCTGCACTTCCTAATATTTGTCACGATTTTCTTCTTTCTGTTATACAGCCTATTGATGTTAATGATTCCACCAGGGTCTCTTGTTTTTTGAGTGAGTTATGTACTTCTTGCTGGTGGCTACAACATCCTCTAAGCAACTACTAACATGCTTGTATATAGTTTATTTGAACAGGTGCACATACACAGCAGTGTTCACATGGTTTATGGTGGCTTGAAAGTTTTCCAGGTTATCACTTAATAGTAGGAAGTTAGCCTTAGAATAGTTCCTGTACATTTCAGGGTTAGCTTGGGTTCAGGGTTTTATTTTTATTTCAAAGGAGACCATTTATTTTCTGACCTTACTAGAGAAAGCATTGCATTGGGGGAGTGCAACACTTTCCCACATCAGTGAGAACCAGTGAGAACCAGATCTAGTATGTATGTGCCCCAGTCAGAATATTGACAATTTGATCCAGGGAGTTTGTGTTTACAAAATCCAGGAATTTCTGTACTTACACATTTGGTGTCATATATGATTCCGATGAGTAGTGCCCTTATCTACCAAGCTGGTAACAGAGATATTGGGAATATTCTTGCCCATAGCAAAGGCCATTTTCTATTGATTAGACAGTCATAGTGAGAATATGAAGTAATGTCAATATTATCTGGTTTGCAAAACATGGGAAGTGCCTGTCACTGCAAAATAGTTGCACTGTGTGCATCTAGGTATTGGTGAAATTTCAAAGGTGTTTTTACAGGCAAAATGTCAACTGAAAGTGTTTCTGTCTGTACAGGGCACTGCCAAACACAGAGAGGAAACTAATAAGTACACTCTAATGATTTATGGATGAAATATTTACTGAAAAGAAAGAATTAGCTTTGTCTAAAATGATAAAAAGAGGAGATTTAGCTGATTGGCTACTGCCTGGATACTACTAGTGTTGGTCTCACCACAGCTTCATGCCACTGGGATACAATGCTCCTTTGCTTCTTCTCTCACCAGAAGCAAAGCATTAACGCCAATCCCAAGATGAGAAGCAAGCCACAGGCTCTTTGGTGATCAACAGTCTTGTCCCAGATGATTCAGAGGTCTGTAGGCTTGCTGTAGCCTTCTCCTGGAACATACCTAGAATAGCAACCAGACTAATCAAGCAGGAACCACACAGACACTCACTCCCCAATCAGAGACGGTCAGGAATCAATGGCCTCTGCTTTTTCTTTCACCAGGAGCAAAATATAAGCATAAATTCCAAGCTGGTATCTATGAATCAGTTATCAGGCGTTCTGATAATTTGCAGTCTCCAGGAAATAATTCCCCTATGTTCTTTTTCTCACAAGAAGCAAAACAGAAGCACTAATCCCAAGATAACTACTAGCAGACAGAATGTGAGCTCATCAGTTTGTAATGGTCTTGGACTAGATGTTGTAGATTTTAAAGGTATGACTGAAAAATGGGTTAATATCATAAGAGATGCAGTGTGCGCTAAGCAGTTGGATATGAAACAGGGGGTAACTCTAATTCCTCCCTAGCCCAGGTGAATTCTTTGATTCCCATCACTTCATTACAGTTGGGTTTTAAGAGAGCTAGTGACCTACTTTGATGTGGATTGGAATCTCATTCCATAGGAAAGGAATCCACTGGGAGAAAAATCTATCCATCACCAGGTTGTGTTAATATTGCAGTGTAGTTTTAGATACTTAGTGTGGGCATATGTTGTCAAAGCCACCCGTAGCCCTCAATATCCCTCAATGTGTGTGTGTGTGTGGGGGGGGGAGGGGGTCTATGGAGGGGGGCAGTAGTGATCTCTATTCTGACTGCTACTTTGGAGACTGCTGCTTCTAGGATAAAAGAATATTTTCCAAGAAACCAGTCTTGACCTCTAAACAACAAAATAAACAGATCACACATCTGTGACCAAATACAGTAGAGCGTTGATCATAAATGACTCATAGTTACATCTGTTACACCTGGTCCAGCTCACACTCTACATTTATTATAATACAGCCCATATGTATAATCTTCCAGGTCATCATAGTAAAGGGACCTTGTTTCTCCTGTCTGCTGGCACTCATCTGGAGAACTGTGAAGTCTGACTTGAGTTCTCCTCTGGTTTGTACTTTTAAGAACTGATGCCATTTCTTCCCAAAACATTAACCATGTAAGGCTTAAGTGAGAAATGGCTCTCACTTAAAACTTTAGCCACATTTTATGGTTTGAATTTCAACCTTTTTCCTATTTCTCATCCCTCTACTGCAAGGTGAGTCATCCTAAAACTAAGTAAGCAATGACTTCATGCTGAATGTGTTTTTTTACATTCCCATGGATATGGATCAATGGATAACTGTGATACAGCACAGACCTTTAGCATCACAAAACTGCTACCCTTTATAGCTATCCATATATCTGTCTATCTATATTTAATTGTGTATAATATATATATATATATATATTTTTTTTTTTTTTTTTTTTTTCGCGCACACACACACACACACATTAATCACCATGTAGAAATCCATCCATTGCTGAATTTTGGGGTTTTCTGCACTCAGCTAATACTGGTTTTACACCATCATTATGCTCAAGGCTCATTAAATTGCATTACTCTTCTTATCCTTCACCTATCTTCATTCACTGAAGTATTTATTTATATTTAATTTTTATGTTTCTGTCATGTACTCTGCATATATTGCTACGGACTGCAGAGTTCATTGTTTTCTGTTAAAGAAGCACAGCAGTTCTAATGCAGTTCTACAACACCATAGATGCAGTAATAGCAGCCATTCTCATCAACAGGTTCCTACTACAATGTTTCACAACTGGGAGGAAGACCTTGGACTTTGCAATGTCGCAGAACGCAAGGGAAAGACCTTGGTCTTTGCAATGTTGCAGAATGTGAGGGATAGATCTTCATCTTTGCAATTTCACAGAACTGGGGGGGGGGGACTTGAACTTTGTAATGTCCCAGTACTTGAGGAATGAGCTTAGTCTTTGCAATGTCCTAGTACTTATGGAGGAGACCTTGATCTTTGCAAGGTCTCATTACTGGAGGCTAAGATCTTAGTCTTTTAAATTTAGAAGATTTCCCTGCTGATACTTTTCAAAACCTCTGATAACTACTGTTATTGTAGATCTACAATCTAGAAAGAAAATGTGACAGGGTGATACATGACTACATGATATACATACATATGCTAGGAGTTTCCACTATATCACAAAGGCGATGTGACAAACTGGTGATTTAAAAAATACTCCACAGCAATAAAATGAGCATATTCTGCAATGTAACAGACAAAACCCAAAAGAAAAATCTTCACTGAAGGGGAAATATAGGCTTCCACCTGCATCGTGGCTTTCCAAACCAAGGTGTTCTTGTTTAAGTATACTATGTGTCCTTACAGTAAGGGATGCATGCACATATAAAAAACATATTTGCATGACATCATGCATGCTGTCCCATGTATCTTTGACCACTCTTGCATGTCACACAGCAAAAGGGTCAGATGGGGAATCGCTATACAGATATTACATTTGGTTCACTCTGACCCTTCCTATAATCCACTTTATGTGTACTTATTGTGACAAAATCGGGCTGTTTAATTTCAGTTTCTTTGCCTCTGCTGTTGCTTTGCAATGCAAGTACATTGAATTATTATCTTCTTAGAAAATCCTTAAAGAGTATCTAGTTTTTATAAGCTTCTAATATGACTTTCATTGCAGAGCTAAATCTTCTGCTATACAAAGTAGCTACATTAAACATTTTTATTATAACTTCCAGTTACTGTTACTAGTTTATTCTACAATACCCAAACAGTGTCTTGCTATACTGTTAAGTTGCCTGTTATTCCACAGTTATTGTCTTCATTTATCTGTGGGTGACATTTCACACATCAGATACTTAGGCTGGCAGGGTTTCATTAGTGTTCCACTATCCATTTTGGACTGGAGGTACACATTATGTCACTCAGACTGACAACATTTTCTACACAAAATAATGTGAGATTTCAATTGCAAAAATCATAGTAGACTGATGCCACCTGTTGCTGTCTATGACAGGAAGAGAATAAATTGAAGGAAATAAAAGGAAATTAGTGCTGTGCTACTGCTTAATTCATCAAAAATGTTTATACAGGGAAACAAAACTCTTGGATGAGGGAAAATGCATGAGAGACCAAAGTATTCCTGTCTTCTTCTTCTTTCGGCTTTTCCCGGTTTGGGGTCATCACAGCGGATCATCTGTCTGCTCATGATTGGCAGTGGAGTTTTATGGTGTCGAGTTGCCAGCCCACAAAATTAAATAACAATCTGTCATCTCATACTTGATTACGGATCAGGCTTGTTTTCAGCACCAATGACAGCACAAGTTGGAAGCCTCACTTGGATTAAAAAAAAAAAAAACACGTGGCACATAGCCACGGTAGCAGGAGGTAACAAAGTGTTCTACACCTATTTTTTCATTGATTAATGCTCAGTATAATCATACAATGGTGCTCAAAGAAAATCTAGGTGAAACAGAAACAAATGCTATTCAGTACTGATCCTGAAACTGGATCTGTAGCATTCATATAGGGGACTACTGCCTGTGCAGTGGAATCAGGAGAGGCTGACACCCGTCTTGTTTGCTTCTAAAGTCTAGTGATAAGACTGAGGTTGCAGCTTTTTAAAGAATGTTACTGACTTGGCATAGTCAGTATCCAGAGGAAAATGAGGAGTACATTGTGTTTTGGAGAAGATGCAATTCGATCGGATAAGAATAAAGCTATGTTCCCTGCAGAAAAAAAGGGAAACTGAATAAATGAAAAAAAAGAAAAGAAAAGAGAAAAAAACAGGCTCAGGTCTAGTAGGAGAAACCTTAGAAACCTGAAGAGTTTAGCCTCTGATTCTGCCTTCTGTCTTCTGCCCCATATGTTTTCACAGCTTATCAAATGTTTCTGCAGGCCTCTTATATTTCTCAACTTCTCTTAAACAGTTCTTGTGTTCCTTGTGAGAGTGTTTGCATGCTTCATTTAATCAGTAGACTTAGATCATGATAGCTCCTGTTCAAGTTTTCACGCTTTTCTGATGTCAAAAAGTTTATGAGGGGTTTTCACTGGTGCATTTTAGTGGTGTTGCTAACAACATAAAAAAATTGATGCTTTTGTTATCATGTTAGGTGTCCATAAAACAAACCACTTTAGCTGTCTATGTGAGAATTTTGTTTGATACAGAGGACACTTAGCACTTGAAACTATGACTGGGACAATGCTAAAAACCATTGTAAGACAATGACAGATCATAAAGGACATTGAATAATATCAGAAGATTGCATTTAAAGAAAGCAATGTCTTAGAACTGCTACTGAAAATAAAGCCATCAAAAGAATCTAAAAAAGAGAATGCTTACACTTAGAAAATAAAAAAAAAAACTCTTTTACAGCAGGACAAAATTGACTTTTATATTTGGGCAGTGTATTATCAGAGCTGGGGTGGAATTTAGTAGCTGGTAATTTGTTGTACTGCTTCTGCTGACTGCAGTATCAGACCTATTTATGCCTACAAGCTGTAATTCTTTGAAATAACATCCAAACAAAGCAGATTAAAAAAGCTTGTTTCTGTACCACACTGTAAGGGAAGCATTGCATAATACTGAATTCTGTTATGCCTTTCTGCAAAGAAGGATTTCAATGCACAGCCACATCCTTCTTTATCTTGTCCAGCTATACTCTTCTGTATTGTAGAACATATGTGCAGTTTAACAAAGCAATTACATTGTGTGACTTGCATATGTGCAGTTTAACAAAGCAATTACATTGTGTGACTTGCAACAGATTCAAACCAAGACTCCATGGAGTGGACACAGCATCATATCCTCATATTCTGATTAGAACACTATTACTGGGGGTAGGATAATTTAAAATAGTCATCTTTTGAATGCAGCTTTCTAGAAGCAGTGCGTTCTGCTTACTAATGCATAGTGTTTCTTGCCACTTAATACAATGCCCAAGAACTACAGTGCTGTTGCTTCTGTGATGTGTGGTATATCTCACATAAGGCTAACAGAGGCAGTGACCAGCTGCTGAACATTTCAGTACTACCTCTGTTATAAGAAATGTGAAAAAAGAGAATTATCAACATGCTAAACTGTTAATATGGTAGTGACCCAGGAAATAAAGTTTAACAATAAAGTATTACAATTTGATCCAGATCCCATTTCCATGAAAAAAACAGTAGTAAACAAATATTTACAAACATTGTATATTTGCTGATATAAAACATTTCCAAGATAACTAATATGAATGCGCATCTGATGAGGTTGTGGATAAAGTCTTTAAATCAGACATACTGAAACTAAATTTCAGATAAAGACTTTGCAAAAATAAAAAGAAAACATTCTGACAAAAGATCAGCAGGATTTTTGCATCTCATGTGCAATTCCTGACATTGGACAGTTTTGTAGAACTGTACTTCAGACAGTCAAGCATCACGAAAAACATTCATCAGTCCTTGAGATTTTATGTAGTTACAACACTAAATACATAAACTGACTAAAATGTATTACCTGCCTTAAAAATTAGCACATCTTTAGTAAAGAAAAATAAAAGTTTCATTCACATGAATGAGTCAGGGGAAGATTAAACAAAATGTGATTTTAACTTGCATTTTCACCTTGTACATATAATGCTTAAAGCTAGTATTTTCCACCTGGAAACAGACTCTGTCCTGATACCCTTTCTGTCACTTCAGTTTGAGAACAAGATGCATGTGTGTATATATGCTCCATCTCACTCATAGTTCTTGGTCAGTGATTCATGGCATAGTATCTATCAGATGGTGAACTACTAGGACATCTTAGTTTACTTATTTGTGCTGTCAGCTAAACTCATACTCACACTGAGATAATGGCAGTGGTAATATCAGACACTGCAATGCCCACCAAAAGAATATCACTATCTTGTTGCATATATCACCCAGCACTTGGATTCTGCCTTCATGTGGTATGTGCCACCTAGATAGGTGATGCTGCTAATGCATGACAAATACAGGGTGAATTGGAAATGGCATACTGTAGGTTGGGGTGGGAGAAAACTGAAACAGATGCAAGAATTTATTTTTACTATTCACCCATCACTCTCAGCTGTGGGTTATAGAAGCCGATTTCCAATGAATTGGGCTCTAGAGTATAATGTACGGGAGATCATTTCAGACAGATGGAAGCTTAAATCATTTTGTTAGCTCCTGGCATGCCAGAAGATTTTTAAGAGATGATGCACTCTCCAGCAAGAAAGCCAGCTGGCATCAGTGAAGCTAGTATAAAAATATGAAGTTGTTTATTGAAACTGGTTCATTAGGGCATGAGCAGCTGTAGTAATATTCTCCTTTTCTGAAGTTATGCAGTGCTGAGAGGGTGGGGGAAATCTCATAATGAAGATCAACATATAATTTAACACTGAAATAAGGAAAAGTAAAGCCGCTTTTAATTAAAATCAGGAAGCTCTATAAATCTTCAGGTGTGGTGACATCACATCTGTAACATTTTACAGTGCAACGTATTGTGCGTGATATCAGCTTGCATATTTACATTCATGTGGAAGTCATGTGGCATTTCTTGGTTTCTTGCTGAAAACATTCCTTTAAAGTATAACCCATTACATTTTCGCTATAAATTTATTTTAATGAGTTTAAGCCTGGCAAAAAGTGCTGATCTTGTGTTTATTTGTGCGGTGTGCATGTGTGCGTGTGCGTGTGTGTGTGTGTGTGTGTGTGCGTGCGTGCGTGTGTGTGTGTGTGTGTGTGTGTGTGTCTGCGTATTTGTGTGTCTATGTGTATGAGTGCATGTGTATGCAGATATTTATTTGTTGGTGGCTTAACAAGAGAAAAAAATAGTAGGAAAACAAAACAGTGGAAACAGTAGAGGAGTAAAAGTGTAAAAGTGGCATTGATCTTATGATGAAATATCAGTAGCTTAATCAAACTCTGCTAAACAAAATAATACATTTTCATTCATTTTTCACATTATCCATCCACAGAGAAGGAAAGTCACAGTGTAGTTTTAATGCTTTGCATTCTGGATGGCATTAACCACATATTGTAGATATCCCAAAATATGCTATTTAATTCATCAGTATCCAGTGCATGGGTACATTTACATAACTTAGAAATTACTTTTCCTATAGCAGTTAACATTATAACAATTTACTTCCCACCTGCCTCCTCCTGCAGTCAAGCAGGCAGCCCAACTTTGTAACGAGAAGACATGACATCATCGAAGCAGCAGCGCAAGCAGCAAATGCGTCCCTCAAAGCATAGTTGTAGTCTTGGAGTTTACAGCACAATTAGTAATTGTATACAGGATTGTAAAATACATCCGAATTCACTGGTAGCTTACAGATTTTGTTGCTGGCCTGGAGTGGAACCGGGGCTCATAGCAAGTGTATGGTACTGGATTGCCCTTAGGAAAATGTTTCTGACTGGCAATACACAGTACAATAAGACAGCAGTCCAAAAATACCACAAATATCTCCTGCAATTCTGGGACTTGCGCAGCCTGTCTGACTTGTAGGAAAATGAAGCAGGTAGAAAGCAATTTGCTATAATGTTAACTCTGGTAAATGGAATAGCATTTTTAGAGTATCTGCCATATGAGGCTAATGACAGCCAGAATGCACATCACTGGAATGTAATTGATATGCACGTTAATATTGTATATATAGAAGTGGGAAACTTTATATTTGTGAACCCCATCTACTTTAATTATGGCCACAGTAGCAACTCTTTGACTGGGCATAAGTCTAAGTTTTGTTTTGCTTAATCAATCGGTCTCACGGCCCTGGTCAGGAGTTGATTTTAGGTTTCCTTTAATGGAAAGGTATGAGGTTTAGAGGAGGAACTCCTTAAAAGTCTTCTCTTGGAATACAGAGGGGTATGTCCAAAACAATAACAGAAACACAAATTGTCTAAAAACATAACAAGGAATCTAGACAAGTAGTTTAGTAACCAGAAACAAAAATAATTACAAAAAAATCACCTGTACTAGAATCAAAGGCTTTTATTCAGGTACTCAGTCAAGGTAAAAGAGAGGTGGTCTACATGCTTTTTTAAAGGTAGTTTAGAAACAATTACTGAGTCCATGCAATGATGTGGACTGTGACAATGAGTTATTTGGGCAAGAAGGACACCTGATATTTCCAAGAAAATTGGAAAATTATTTGCACCGAAGAAAGATGATCTGGAATTTGTAATTATTTTTTAAGATGTTGGGAAACAGCAGTCAGAATGTGAATTCACTTGGAGGGAACTTTAATATACTTTAAACAGTGCATTAGATTATTTAAAAGAAAATAAATGCATATGAGGAAGGTGGGTGACTTGAGATAAGCTATTCTTCATGGAGACTGGACTGACTTATAGGAAAGCTGCCAGAGGAACACTGGGCAATACACTTTTTTGAGAGGCCTAGCAATAAAGGTGAGTTATTTATATAAAAGGTGCACCAGATCAGCAGGGTAATGCTATGTAAAATGCACCAGGTTAGCAGGGTAATGTTACGCAAAGTGCGCCAGGTCAGCAGGGTAATGTTATGTAAGGTGCACCAGATCCACAGGATAAGGTTATCATGTAAGGTGCACCTGGTCGGAAAGCTAATGTTATGTAAGGTGTGCCAGGTCATCAAGGTAATGTTATGTAAGGTGTACCAGGTCAGCAAGGTAATGTTATGTAAGTTGTGCCAGGTCAGCAGGGTAATGTTATGTAAGGTACGCTAGGTCTGCAGGATAATGTTATCATGTAAGGTGCGCCAGGTCAGCAAGCTAATGTTATGTAAGGTGTGCCAGGTCACCAGGGTAATGTTATGTAAGGTGTACCAGGTCAGCAAGGTAATGTTATGTAAGGTGTGCCAGGTCAGCAGGGTAATGTTATGTAAGGTGTGCCAAGTCACCGGGGTAATGCTATGTAAGGTGAGCCAGGTCAGTAGGGTAATGCTATGTAAGGCATACCAGGTCAGCAAAGTAATGTTATGTAAGGTGTGCCAGGTCAGCAGGGTAATGTTATGTAAAGTGTGCCAGGTCATCAAGGTAATAGGTTCATAGGTAGGTACTAGGCTATCGGCCTAGGGCCTATACAAGCCTAGCCAAAAAGGTACCCTTGCTTTCCTACCCAAGAAAATTATTTTCCTGTGCCGCTGTCGAGCAGAGCCACAGAGGTGATCCCTGGGGTGAATTTCCTATTTACCATCCAATCATCAAGATTTTTCTGGAAGAGTGCTAATGAGGAGCTTTGTTTGATATAGATAGGTAGTTTGTTCCAGAGTATGGGAAGTCTCTGGGACAGGAATCTATCTCTCCAGCATGTTCTGTTTATTATGGTGACAAGGTTTAGGTCCCTAGAGCGTGTAGCTTGGAGGGATTGGGATTTCTTTAAGTGGAGCATGTCCAATAGCTCTGAGTTTGACATAGCTTTGTATGTTAGGCAGAGATCGCCTCTGAGTAGGCGATATGCGATGGAGTAAAGCTGGAGTTTTTAGAGAAGGTCTGCGTAGGGCATCTGTTTCCAGTTGTTGTAGATGTCTTCTGAGGTACATACCAAAAGGGGCATTGTATTCTATAATGGATTTAATGAGTGACAAGTAGAGGGGTACAATTACCTCTTTTTTCCTGGATGAGAAACCTTTTGTGATGAGGTGTGCCACGTAGAAGGATTTCCTGACTACTGTGGCAGTGTGATTATCAAAGGATAGACTACTGTCCACCTGTATTCAAGGTCTCTTATCACACTTTCGGTGTTAAGTAGACTACCACCTATGTGGTAGCTCATGGGTACAGAGTTTTTACTAAAGGGGGGTGACAATGCACTTTTTGGCATTGAGTTTGAGGCCATGACTTTGACACCAGGCATCTGACTCACTGTGGCCCTTTTGTAGGATGTCCACATCATTAGGAGTTTCAATTATGGCTCCTAGTGTGCAGTCATCTGTGAACTTCATTAGCCAAAGACCTTCTGTGTTGGCCTCTACTTCAGAAAAGTAGATACCAAACAGGAGAGGACCCAGGACTGAACCATGTGGTACTCCACTTGTCACTGGTCTGAAGTCGTTTTTGGAGTCTGCTACTTTCACAGTGTGGGTTTTGTCAGTGAGCCAGTTGGCAATCCATCTAGTGACATAGGTATTTATAATTAGTTTAGTGAGTTTATCTATAATTCCAGAGTGGGGGATGGTGCCAAAAGCCTTGGCGAAATCTAGATAGGCTGTGTGAACCACCTTATCCTTGTCTACGGCTTTGGTGACTGCTTCAAAGAAGTCAATCAGGTTTAGGAGACATGATCTGCCTTTTACAAACCCAAACTGGGTGGGTTCCAGAGTTTGGAGATTACCAATGTCTTTCTTTATAAGTTCCATGATGATACGTTCCATGGCCTTGCAGACCAGACTCGTTAGGTTAATGGGGCAGTAGTTCCTGGGTTTCATGTTGGCTCCCCCTTTGTGGAGTGGGATAACCGTTGCTGTGCGCCATTCATTGGGCACAAAGCCTGAGGTGAGGCTATGATTGAACATAGTGCTTAGGTGGGGTGCCAGTTCATTCTGTAGTTCATGTAGAACGCAGCGTGGGATGTTGTAAAAAAATATTAGGCTCCTGGGAATATATATATATTTTTTGAATAAAGCAAACCCTAAGAATGCTTTAGAATAGATGTAGAACTCTTCTGCCAATGTCTTTACAGTGATACTCTACATTTGACAACTTCCTTCAAACTCATAAGGCTGGGCTAGAAAAATGTCAATCAGTTTGCTTTCTCATGCATTATCTTGACAGTTGCCTATAAGCAGATTACAAGGTAAGAGAAGTATTAAGAGTATCTCCTTAGCACAAAACTATTTGGTATATGACAGGTCTCATGGTCTCATGCACAGGGTGGATGAGAAGAGCAGTGATGAGACTGTCCCACCATAGAAATATTATGCTGATTTCCCCTCAATATCTGGAGCATATATTTCTTCTTCTTCTTCTTCTCTGGATGCATGAGATACTGGCAGACTTGGATAAAACAAGCAGCCTTAAGACCCACTATAATGGCTAGTCTATATCTGCAGAAGACGTCATCTAACCCATGCCTCCCATCCCTTCTTCCTCCGGACTTACACCCCCTCCCCCATTATTATCTTGTCAGTGAATTATTATTTATTATACCATGTCCCCCCATTAATATTCCAAAACGTGCATGCTGATTGGCCAACGTGCACGTTGTAAATCGACTTATACTAATGGAAAAAGGTCCGGTCACCCGGACTTTTTCCATTAGTATAAGTCTCTTTTAAAACACTGTCTCGCTATGTTAAAAGAGTTTAACATAGTGGCACAGGTTTAAAAAAAGCAACGGAGATCTCCGTTGCTTTTTTTAAAGCTGTCTCACTATGTTAAACTCCTTTAACATAGCAACACAGTGTGTAAAAAGCAACGGAGATCTTGCTTTCTCTGTTGCTTTTTTTTTAAACCTGTCTCGCTATGTTAAATGGGTTTAACATAGCGAGACAGCTTTAAAATAAGCAATGGACATCTCTGTTGCTTATTTTAAAGCTGTCTCGCTATGTTAAACCCATTTAACATAGCGAAACAGTAAAAAGCAACGGAAATCTTGCTTTCTCCATTGCTTTTGGCGACAGCTCTGATGTACTGCGTAGGCATGCGCAGTACATCAGAACTGCCACGGATACCAGACAGCTGTGGAAGGGCAGCAAAGAGGCATTATACAATGCCATTATTTAAGAAAAGTAATAATTTCTTTTCTTAAATAATGTCATAGTATAATAGCAATAACCCACTTCTGGGTGTGGGTAATGCAGGATTTACCCACGGTTGTCTTTGTTTGGTCCCGAGGGCAAACCATGCCAACCGTGGGTAAATCCCGCATTACCTACACCCAGGTGTGGGTTATTGCTATATGACCACAGTTTGTCTCATCATTAACTGCCTTTTACATAGAAAGCAAATTAATTATTTTTTACCCTTAATTTAGTAATGTGCTCACAAAGTTTAAGGAGGCTGTTTTCAAAAACAACAGCCTTTAGCTTAGATTACTTTAAAAGTTTTCAATTTCACTTTGAAAAGAATCGTTCTGGTTTTGCTGAATCTACCACTGGCTGTGTGAAAGCTTTTGGATCCCTCATTTTAAACAGTAACAGTTTTTTAAATCCTCCAATATTCTCAATGTAATGAGATCTTAAAAATGGTTTTGAATTGCAAAACATTATTAGAAATATCTAATTAAAAGAGCAAAATGTAGGAATGCTTTGTATATTAACCTAGCACTTTTAAGATCAGAGGTACTAAGCTTTTTGCATCTAAAAATCACAGCAGGCTGGCAGAGAGCTTCAACATCCACAACCCAGATAATGCCTCAGTCATTGACATCTGTGAAACATAAACTGTGTGTAAGTATCTGTGAAATGATACATATTTGTAATCCACAAGCTAATATCAAATCAGTTCTGGCATAAAGGTACCAAGTGTATTACAGGAATGAATGCTGTGCTACTGGTGTTGTATACCTCTTAGTAAAGGAGACACTTACTCCTTGGTTTAATAAATCAGGTTCTGTAGTGTCTGACTGTTCCATCTTAACCATTACTTCTGTCATATGAAATATAAAATGTGAACAGAGTTAGTTTTCATTTTCTTATTGACAAGACAGTCCCTGACAGTCAGTTAAATGATATTGGTCCTGTCTGAGTTCATCATGTAAGCATTTCCACACAGTAAAGTAAAGAAAGTACAGTTGTATAAGTAAACTTAACATAATAGCAGATGCCTGAATGATCACTTTTGCAGTAGTCTTAGCTACATGCATTATATTCTGCCAAGAATATAATAGCTGGATAACATTCAAACTTCAGGGCATCCTCCTTGTGCCCAAATGGGCTAGCAGCTCAAGCTGAGCTGACTAATACACAGGTTTGGGTGGCAAGCACTTTAGAGCTTTCCTGCCATCACAGAGAGGGAGTCTGAGCACTGGAAGGACAATGCTAGAAAGAAAAAAATAAATAAACAACCACATCCTGGCATAAACGGAACAACAAAAATAGGGGGGATGTAGGGAGCGGTTATCTTGTAGTAATCACTTGAACATCTGCTGTCATGGTAAGTTTGCAAAATTGTACTATGTTCATCATACTGATCAGTGCTGCAGTAGCTTTAGCTATATTGATAGATTACCCTAGCTTAATATATTTAGGAGGTGGAATAAGAACAGTCCAGGAGCCCCTGGAGTTTGGCCCTAACAAACCCTGATCTAGTCCTGGAAAATAAATCAAAATTATAGTGCCTTAAAAAAGTATGTAAAGAGGAGCAAGTTACATCATCTAGGAGCACTTCTAGAATCCAAACCTTTCCAAAAAGCCACAGATGAAGCCAAGGCCCTGGTAAAGAGGGTCTTAACCCTGCCTGGAATACATTTGTTGTAGTGAATATAACAAAAGGTAGTTAGCCTTGTTTTGACACAGCTTGTCCCTTCTTTTTTACCTTCAAAAGAAATGAACAGTTGATCCAAAGATCTGAAAGATTTAGTTCTGTCAAGATAGTAACTGAGTTGTCTGTGGACATCCAAGTCATGGAGTACCCTTTCTCCCTCAAGTTTGGGGTCAGGAAAGAAAATGGGGAGATGGGTAGTTTGCTTAAAGTGAATGCAGATACCGCTTTAAGCATAAAAAAGGAGGATTGGTTCTCAAACGAATCCTGTCCCTGTAGAAAATGAGATAGGGTTGAGTCACCATAACAGCTTGCTACTCAGATAACCTTCTTGTAGAGATCAGAGCAATCAGTAAAGCTATTTTCCATGCTAAGAACAACCAAGTAACCCAGGTTAGCTGGTTCAAATGAAGCAAGTGTTAGTTTTTCAAACACAAAAATAAGATCTCGAGAAGGGCCACCAGTTTTCTTGGAAAACTCTTATGCAAAACTTCTTTTAAAAACATGTTAACATGACAATGCAATGAAAGAGAAGAATCCATGGGCAGACATGCCAAAATGGCCAATAAATGAGGTGTCTAAAGGGAACTGCGACCCTATCATCTAGGCAGTTAATTGGTGGCAGAGTGTAACAACCACCCTGGTTTTTGCGGGAGTAGATACAGTCTGTGAGAAAGCTTGTGGTAATTGCCCCTTGCAATTTCCCAAAGAAGGGAGACCATGGTTGCCTGAGCCAGAAGGGATTCACCACAATGATCAATGGGGGATTCCTTCTGAATCTTCAGAAGAAACTTCAATATTTATGGAAAAGGATAAAGGAACATTCCTGTTCAAGGAAAAGAAAAGGTATCTGTCTTTCAGGCCTTTTTCCATGCAGTCCTGGAGCAGAAGTTTGTCATCTGATTGTTCAGAGAGGAGGCAAATAGGTCTGCCCAAGGAACTCCCCACATATAGATCAAACCTTAGAAGACTTCCTAATCTAGTTTGCATTTATGAAGGCCTGGCTTTATCCTGCTCAGTTTATCTGCTACACAATTTTGCTCTGATGGCATGTCAGATGCTTGTAGTGTGAGATTGTGGTATGAGTTATATCCCAAACTAACATGACAGAAGGGGGTCTGATCTGGTTTCCCCATTGCTTGTTGATGTTCCACATGACAGTGATATCATCTGTAATAACTTGAAGAGGTCCTGGGGAGCAAAGATAATTCTGCAAGTTGAGTGCCCTGATCAGGGTACGCATCTCTTTTTTATTTGTGCACTTGTGTCTCTCCTTCTTGCCACAAACACTTTGCACTCTTATCCCTCTTAATACTGCTAAACAAGCAACTTTTATCCCTCTTAATACTGCTAAACAAGCAACTTTTATCCCTCTTAATACTGCTAAACAAGCAACTTTTATCCCTCTTAATACTGCTAAACAAGCAACTTTTATCCCTCTTAATACTGCTAAACAAGCAACTTTTATCCCTCTTAATACTGCTAAACAAGCAACTTTTATCCCTCTTAATACTGCTATACAAGCAAAGTTGAAGGCATCCATGGTGACTGACTGCTTTGGAACAGGAAGGGAGAAAGGGAGACATGTATTTAGGGATGTCTGTTGCCTCCCTCAAGTGATTTCCTTTATGACCAAACCCAGTACTGGGATCTGAAGAGACATGTGTTGTTGAAGCTGAGACTAGAGAGACTTCAAATACCACTGTGTCTTTCTCGTGGAGTCATGCCAGGGTTATCATCAGACTCATAGAAGCCACGAGACATAAATCCTGAGGTATTCTCCCACAGTGACTGAAGACTGATTGGAAAACCCTAGAAATAGATGTAAGTATAAATCTATTTTTTTTCCTGTGGAAGGAAAAGCTCTTTCGACTGTGGTGTGTCTTTAATATTCCAGAAACACAATCCTGTGAGAATGAGTCAAGAAAGACTTTTGAATATATTCTTGGAATCCCAGCCTGTGTAAGAGAGCTCTCTTCCAAGAGAAAGAGATTCCTGAAACTTTGATGAAGACTCTGCAAACATAAACAAGTCATCTAAATATGGAACAATTTGGATATTCTATAGCCTGAAATACATTACAACTGGAGCTAAACACTCTGTGAACACTGCTGGTGCAGTGGATAGCCCAAAGGTTAAAACAACGTTTGGATAATGTGATCCTGACACAAAACCTTAAGAAACGCCAGTAGTCTAGATGGATAAGAATGTGATGAAAAGCATCTAATGTTACACAGAAACTTGAATGAGGAGAAAGAGGTAACAGCTTGTGAATTGACATCATTTTGAATTTGAGCACTATCACAAATTGGTTTAGGAAGGAAAGATCCAGAACTGATTTTCAAGAATTTTTTCTTTGGAACTAACATCATACTCAAATAAAACCGCTTTCCTACCTATGAAGACAGAACTAGTTCTATCACTCCCTGGGACAGCATGTGATGAAGGACAGGTAGAAACAAAACAGGCTGGTCTGAAAAATGAGGAATTTCCTCTGACTGTCATCTGTAAGCTTGATGAATAATCACCAGAACCCATTTGTCTAAAACTATCTGTTATGAAAGAGAGAAGTGGAGATTCAGACTTTCTGAAAGAAAAAAAAGGAACTGCCGTTGGGAGGGCAAAGTCTCTTAAACAGGCATTATGATTTATTGGACTGTCCTTGGTTTTGGGAGTTTCCAGAATTCTTCTTGGAGCCCACATGCCATTTCTTTGTAAATGTCTGTTTACCTGTATTTTGTTGAGACTGTTTATTTTGTTTCTTACCAAAATTTGAAGAGGAGTTAGAGAATCACTTGGAAAACTTAGAAAGGAGTGAAAAATCTTAGAGATTCCTTTTATCAGCTTATCCGCTTCCATCACATTTTTTTTATAATTTCTGCAGAACATGGGCTAAAAACTATGTCTCTATCCAAAGGAGAATTTAAAATCTCATTTTTAACATCATCTGGGAGGTTGTGAGAATACAGCCATGCAAACTTCCTCAGAACATTACCAGTGGCCACAGCCCTTGAAGAAGTATCAATAGAGTCATGCACATACTGTAAACAATGTATACTGCCTTTTAACAGAAGAAATTAAATGACTTAAAGCAGATTTTCCTCATAAGAAAAAATAGCGGACAAAACATTCCTTATACTTTTACGATTAGAACAAACTTTAACATATGAGCTCAACAATTCAAAATTTTGAAAATCAAAGTTGCAGAAGCATATTCTTTTTCCCGTACTTATCAATAATCTTCTCATTCTTACCCGAAAGAGAAGGATTAGAATTAACTAAGCATTACGCAGCAGAAGAATTAATTAACGCTACAGTTGCTTGACCAGTTTAACTTAAATGACTGAGGCACTTTATACATTCTATCTGCCTTTCTATGGGCAGCTATCTGCATGTCAGGAAAACTACAGGCAGTACCACACACATCCTCCAATGCTGACCGAGTTGAAAGAATGGGAGTAGGTTCTGGAAATTTCTTCTGTAACAGCTCATACTGTTTTCTGAGGGAATAAGTAACATCGGTGTTCTGCCACTGAAAGCACTGGCACATTCTAGAAACAGTGCCAAGAGAAAAAGACCCCCACCAATAGGGAAAGTCAGAAACCAATCTTTCCTCTGATTCTCAATAAGAAATCTGAGCATAAACTGCATATCTGTTCCTTCATCCTCATGGAGAGATTCAGAATCTTGAATCTCTTCAGGAAAGCATGTATCCCTTTTTCTTTTACCAAAATCTATTGTTTAAGAAAAAAGATTAATAACCAGAATTATACCCAAAGCCAGATTACTTCTGTCTAAGGAAATTTGAGGAGGAGTAGATACATGCTTAGTTTTCTGTTTCATTTTTTGACAGGAAAATTGTGACCAACAGTGTTATTAATGGCAGCAGCAGCTTCCCCAAGGATGGGCACAACTTTCTGACAAAACAGGGAGGCTTTCCCTATTCCCTCTCCCAGGACCAACAAGAGTGGCTCTCCCTTGCCCACATAAGTTACCCCATCAGTTGCAGAGAATGTTGCTAACCCTCGGTTTATAGAGGCTCTGCACCAGAGGGACCCGGGTTCAAAGGTGAGTGGTCTGAGGTACAACTAATGACCAGACCAGGGTCACCCACCTGCAGCTGATGCAAATTGCTATCCTGATGTGATAGCAAAGGCCATTTGCTTAACTTTTTATTTTTGTCCCTGGAAGGAGGACTGACCATGGGAATGACAGACTGTTCCATGGTCAAGCCAAAAATGGTGCATTTTTCCTATGGAATACAGGCAGCAAATGTCAGCAAAAACTACATGTCTTCAAAGGTCACTTTTTTCATAGACAAATATAGCAAAAAGCCATTTAAAACACTTTGTCAGCCCCACAAAGTAAAATAAACACAATTTCTCCAAATAAAAAGTATTTTATGTTACTTTTAAACTGACAGGAAAAAAGGGCAGTCCCATTTAAAAGTACAGTGCAGTCTTACAACAGTTTGTTACCTAAAACAAACTCCTAGCTTTAAAATAACTTTCCTGAAGAGGACAGTATTAATAATAAACAACAGTTCTTGTTCTAGGCGATACTTCAGTTATGGAAATGGCTCAAATTTCAGAGTTTGGGGTAACATACTTGTCAGTGCCACCTGTAGTTTAACTTTAATGGGACAGCATATTTATTTATGTATTCATTTGTAATTGGGTGGGAGTGCTCATTACAAGTAGATGTCAGCAGACTCAATCTGGGTCACTAAGAGTTGAAAACAGAAGATGAAACAGTACATGTTTAAAATCACACTACATACAATCAAGACTACACAATGCAGAAATTTGTTATTCAACTGCTAACAGCTTAACATTAAAATAAATATCAATTAAATGATGGCAATGCTCAGTGTAAAGTTCTGTATAATTATTGCCTTTGTGCATTTGAAATATTTTGCTTATTTTCTGAATGGATTTCTTTCAGGTGCTTAGGCTCCTCACCTCCTAAGACATGCTGTATTACGTTGCTCACTGTTACTAACTCCATACTTTGTCTGAAACATACAGGTACTACACCATGATGCACTGGTTCCAACCCAGTGCATGTCCAGTCTGGCACCTGCAGCTACTAGGAGGGAATGTGGCTCCCCACACCGTTGAAATGAAATAACCAGTTAATGGAATGGATGGAAAGATGGATGGACAGACAGATGGATTTGTTTTATCGCAATGGTACTTAACTTATTAGCAACATAATAAAGCTGAATTTTTAATCTGAACTTAAATAAAAAAAACTGATACCTGCGATATGGGTCAGCCTCTCCTACAGTAATTTTCTTTCTTAGTTATCCTTAGACATAACACTTGGACCATTTTGCAGTGATTGCCCCTGTGAGCCCTTGCAATATCTGGTTGCATTTCCCTTAGTCTCTGTCATATATGCCACCCTTCTCTGCAATGCCTAACTTATTTTATAGTTGTAGCACAGTATGGCTGCTCTGATATCTTGCAGAGAGGAAGAGTCAACCGATATTGTAAAACAAACTCCTCAGTGACACAATACTGTATTTGCATGCTAGTATGTATAAATTGTTTAGGTTCCTACTCCAGTAGTGTCAGCCAGGCCTCCTCTTCGAACATCAGTTGGAACCATTCATTTCTCCCAAGAGTATGATTCCATTACTCTACACGGTCACTTGGGAGGCAAAAGTCAGGTGCTCAGATGGGAGTGATCATTCACTGAGAGGGTGGGGAATTTTTTATATGCTCTTAGTCCTTGCCTCTCCAGTGGCTTAAGTGTTACTCCATGATGGTTACCACAAAGTGGATGTATACTTTCACACATGCAAAGTCTCCTGATTAAGCAGAGCACCAGTTATAGAGTGCACACACCAGGCACTTTGCTTTAGGTGATACATCTACACTCTTGCAGGTATCCTTCCCTCAAGATGCTTGAATTGGTGTCAGTTTCTTACTCCCATCATCCTTTCACTGTGTACCTCCCCCACCGGGCTTTATCACTCAATGCCTGCTGGTATCTCTCACAGCAGCACCACCTGTTATGCTGACTTCTGGAATCCACAGTCTACATCACTTTCTTGTGGGCAAGCTCCTTAATGCCTCCTGGCGTGGCTGGCTGTGGATCAAGTAAAGTGATTGACACCCTTTCTGGTAACTTCTCTGACTATGCCCTAATACAGGTCTTAACATTTCAGGTAATTTCATTTATTAAACTGTCCCTTATAGATATTGTTCCAGTGTGATTCAGGATCTTGGACTGTGAGCCCCTACCATTAGTAAATATCAAAACAGTGCTACATTATCGCTGACACTAGGCATAGAACTGGTCCATTTCCGTTTGCATTCCATTACATTTTTTACTTGTGACAGAAAAAGGCAATAAGATTATCTAGTTGGACCTTTTATGTGCCATAACATTCTACCACCGTTTTGCAATCTTCTAATCAGCTATGTTCAGTAGTGCAGAAGGTCCAATATCACAATTCACAAATTGGCCTGCTGTGATCAGGAATCTTAATGCACCTCTTCTTGCAGACTAAGTTGCAAGGTTCCACTAACCAGTGTTCCAGTGTTTGCCTCTCCTTTTAACAAGTCCTTCCCAATGGTGATGACCTCCGATTCCAGGAAACTTGAAATGTATCTCTCCTAATACAGTGCTAATACAATATGGGTACTTCAACAAATCTGGAGTTAGATTCATACTTTTGTGTCAGACAACACTTCCCTGGTTCAGCAGTTACTATTTTTATCAGTTACCACCAGCTCAGTGTTTATACCACCCATGACATAATGCAAGCATTGTTATATAAATACACCAATGCAAGATCATTTCCAAAAATGCAGCCATAATCTCTGGCTGTATGAATACTTTAGACTGAGGACAATTTCTGCCACAGAGTGTAAGTGTGTCATAAAGTACAGTTTTGTACCTACCATAAATGTAGATGTTCGAGGATTCCATTGCTGCAGTCCTTACTATTGGGGTATAGTCCGCATCCAGTCGGCCCGAATACCAGAGTATAAGGCTGACGTCGGTCAGGGCGCATTAGACTGACGTCAGTACGTCAGGGTACTAATGCGCATGACCGCGTCATATCCTCAGTCTTTTCTTGCCCCAGATGTCAGAAGACCCTAAAAAGACAAGGCCCAAAATACCTGCACCAAAACATGAACAAGACATACAAAAATATAAGCAGGTAAACTCACCTACACAACCACCCCTAAACACAGAGGGGAAGGAGGGAGGGTAAATTGGACTGCAGCAATGGAATCCTCGAACATCTACATTTATGGTAGGTACAAAACTGTACTATGTTCTTCGTCTTCCATTGCTGCAGTCCTTACTATTGGGTAGAATCCCAAAGCAGAGGTAAGGGAGGCTGGCAAATCATAAAGAAGCAGGAGCTGACAACATGCCTTGCAAAACAGCTGTGGCAAAACCAGCCCTAGACTTAGAGTAGATAGGAAGGTGATAATGCTTAGAGAAAGTATGCACTGAACTCCAAGTAGCTGCTTCCAAAATATCCTTAGTCGCCACCCCCCGTAGAAATGCTGTTGAAGTGGCAGTAGCCCTAGTGGAATGAGGCCTAATCCCAGCTGGAACCTCCTTGCCATGATGGGAATAACAAAATGCAATGCAAAAGCCAATCCACCTAGAAATAGTTTGTTTTGACACAGGCTTGCCCAGCGAACTCAAAGCAAAAGAAACAAACAACTGCTGAGACTGCCTAAAATCCTTAGTCCTGCTTAAGTAATAACGCAATTGCCTGTGCACATCTAAAGTATGCAAAATCTTTTCCCTTTATTTTGGGGGTCTGCATAAAAAGTAGGCAAATGAATAGTTTGGTTTAAAGCCACACTAGAAACCACCTTAGGCATAAAGGAAGGATTAGTACGTAATGATACCCTATCCTTATGGAAAATCAAAAAGGGCTCGACTGCCATAAGGGCCTGCAACTCAGACACCCTTCTCGCAGAAGTAATAGCCAACAAAAAAGCAGTCTTCCATGACAAATATTTCAATTCAGCAGTAGCCGCAGGCTCAAAAGGTTGTAGAGTAAGTTTTTCCAACACAAAATTGAGATCCCAAGCAGGAGTAGGAGCTCTACGTGGGGGTCTTATATTTTTTGCCCCTCTAAGAAACCGCTTGAACAAAGGATGCGAAAACAATGGTGGGTCACAATCATAGTGAGCTGAGATTGCTGCAGCATGAATCTTAATGGAAGAGAAGGACAGACCCTTGTCCAGTAACTCAGTAAGATATTGAAGAGCCATACACAAATTAGGCTCAGAAATCTCCAAATTCTTTACTTTACTCCAAATTAAAAATCTCTTCCATTTTGCTGCGTACACTTTCCTTGTACTAGGTCTTCTAGCTTCCCTAATCACATTTAAAACTTGTTGAGGAAGTTGAGACCTGCTGTGTTTCAACACAGAATATGCCAGGCTGTCAGATGAAGAGAGTGAAGCTTGACATTGAGCAGATGACCGTCCTGCTGGGATAACAGATGTGGAATCAAAGGTTAAGGCCATGGAGGCTTCTTTACCAGACTCCGTAGTAGAGGGCACCAGTGTTGCTGAGGCCAATCTGGAGCTATCAAAATCATCCTTGGCCCGTCCTGTCTGACCTTTAACAGTACCTTTGGAAGAAGAGGCAGAGGTGGAAAGGCATACACATGAAGGTTTGTCCAACTGAAAGACAGAGCATCCACTTTCCAAGCTGTGTGATGAAACCCCTTTGTGCAAAACTGTGGCAGCTGGTGGTTTAGTGGAGAAGCGAACAGATCTATGTCTGGAGTTCCCCAAGACACTGTCAATTTCTGAAATACATGAAGATCCAGTTTCCACTTGTGGGGATCCATGATTTGTCTGCTTAACACATCTGCTAAGGAGTTCTGTGCTCCTGGCAGAAACCTTGCCTGAAGAGTTAGGTGCAAGCGTAGCGCAGTCTCCCATAAAATCATTGCTTGCCTGCATAGAGGATAAGAATGTGTTCCCCCTCGTTTGTTGAAGTACCACATGACAGTTGTGTTGTCTGTTAGAATCAACACCTGCCCTGGAAGAAGCAATTCCTTGAAAGCCAGCAATGCGAACTGGACTGCTAACATCTCCTTCATGTTGATATGTAGATGCTGTAGTCTGGCAGGCCACTTGTCTTGTATCCACTTTCCATTCAGATGAGCTCCCCAAGCAATGTCTGAGGCATCTGTCAGTAAAATCTGACTCGCCTCTGGCCGGGTCACAGAGAGTCCCTTGTTTAGGTGACATTCCTGAGCCCACCACAAAAATTCTCTTTGAAGGCAAGGTATTATATGAATGACAGTGTCTAAATCCTGGCAGTGCTGTGTCCATACATTTTTGAGATACCATCGTAACTTCCTCATATGCAGTTTGGCATTGGGAAGCACCAGAATACAAGATGCCATGAACCCTAATGCTTGTAGGACTGTCTCTGCAGTCAGCACGGACTGATGAGATAGTTGATGGAAGTAAAGTGATAGACTCTTTTGATTGTCCGGGGTTAAAAAGGCCATCTGGGCTGCTGTATTCAGTCTCACACCCAGAAAGCACATGTTTGGAGAGGGTACTAGACTGGACTTTATTTCGTTCACAGAATACCCTAGGCATCTTAGCACTGCTATAAGATATTCCAGATGCTGTAGAAGGTCTTCCTTTTCTTGAGCCAGAATCAGGCAGTCGTCTAAATAAGGATAGATTTGAAGTCCTTGTAGCCTGAAGTAAGCTATCACTGGAGCCAGAACCCTTGTGAATACTCTGGGCGCAGTAGATAAGCCAAAGGGCAATGCAGAGAACTGATAATGAGAATCTCCAGCCCGAAACCGCAGATACTTCCTGTAACTTAGCCTGATAGGCACATGAAGGTAAGCTTCCTTGAGATCTAAAGTTACCATCCAGTGATCTTTGCCCAGCAGGGGTAAAAGCTGTGGTAACGTCAACATCTTGAACTTGGGAATGTCCAGATAAGTGTTGAGGAGAGATAAATCCAAAAGCAGTCTCCACGTGTTCCCCTTCCTTGGTACTAGGAACATGCGAGAATAAAATCCTAGGCCCCTTTCTGATACAGGGACTGGCGGAATGATGTCCAACACCCATCTGTCTTGAGTAATTAAATCCCAATTTTCTTTGAAAAGAGACAGTCGGCCTTCCAAAGGAGCTGCCAGACGAGAATCTACTGGCAGCTGAAAAGGCAGGTCATTGGGTCTGTTTACGAAAGGACTGACCCCTGCCCTCACCAGAAGTCTGAGCAGGTGAACTCCTTGTTCTAGGCCTAAAAGAACCTTGAGCCCTGCCCCTACCACGTCTAGACCTACCCCTAGACTGGGAATCATAAGCAGGATATGTCCACCCCTTAGCAGGCCAATTTCTACTAAACTTCGGAGGCTGTACCTGCAAAAAATCTTTAACAGTTTGCATAGACTTAGCTTTGTCCTCCATTTTCTTCAAAACTGCTTCCACAGGTGAACCAAACAACACATCAGACTGTAAAGGAGCATCCAAAATCCTTGTCTTAACATGCTCAGCCAAATTTTGATCCCTCAACCAGGCATGCCTGCGAAGAACAGAACTAGTGGCAGCCACCCTCGAGGAGGCCTGCACAGCATCAAAACCACATTGCAAAGAATGCTTGCCCACTTGTTCAGACACATAAACTAAATCCAGCAAGTCTTTACAATCAATACCTTCCGCCAAAGCATCCACCTTAGATTTCAATTGTGAAAGGAGATAATTTTGATATTTCAGCATGTGAAACTGACAATTCAACGCCTCATGGCTGGAGTGGAAGAAGTATATACTTTCTTACCCCACCTATCTAACGCCCTTGCCTCTTTGTCAGTGGGAACAGGATTTTTAACCACAGAGGCCTTAACACCTTTAGGCCCCTGAGAAACAGTTTCTGGGTCCGCAGGACTCTTAAACAAATACTTATGAGCTTCGGGCACCCTATAGTACCTATCAGGTTTAACAGGAGCAGGAGGCAAAGAATCAGGGTTCAGGAAGCCTCTGCAAAACATCTTCCACCACATTCAACACAGGAGGTATAGCTAAGGGCCTATGCTGGGGTAAAAACAAGAATTCCCTAAGCCTCTTCCTGGAATCAGAGTAATCCTGGCCTTCCCATTGAAAGTGCTCCCTCATGGAATGCAGAGTCTCTGAAAATGAAAAATCCTCAGGAGGAGAAGCCAAAGGAGTGGCATCATCCACATCAGAATCAGAATAATGAGGATACTCCTGCAAATCTTCCGCAGAAGACTCAGAAGCCCCTGAACCCTGTTCAAAACTGTCAAACTCTGGTTCCACTCTAGGCCTCTTATCAGGAGGGCCCATAGAACCTCTAATCATAGTAATCAAATCTTCTGCCATTTTAAGCATATGTTTCTTAGGTACAGAACCCGAAAGGCTAGGAGAAGCCCCTACTGAAGCTGAAGTTGGCCTACCTCTAAAAGAAGTTTTGGCAACAGAAGGAGAGGCTCTAACTACTTTGGGAAGAGAGGGAAGAATAGTTACCTGAGAAGCCCCCTCAGCCTGGCCTGCCTCCTGAGAGGGTACATCCTGTAACAGTAAAGTTTCTGCCTGAGACCCCATAGAAACGTCTGGCAAAACCTCTGGCTCCACTGAGCCATCTAAAGAACCGACGTCCGGGACTGCCGGTTCATCAACCCTAGGCTTCGCTGTTTTGTCCCTGCGCTTCTTAGACGAAGCGGGCGTCGGAGCATCCGACGGCATTTTATAATTGCAACGCTTCCCAAACACTAATCTGGCACAGTCTAACCTCCTTTTAATAGTGCGTTTGTTAAACCTAGCACAAGAGCGGCAACCAACAACGTCGTGCTCAGGCCCTAAACAAGGTATACACAATGTATGGTAATCCCTATGAGGTATTTGTTTCCCACAAGAAATACAGTTATTCACTTTTTCTGACATCCGGTTAAATACTGAGGCAAGAAAAAACCAAAATGTTCCCCAACGGGGTACTTAGCCAACTCTGATTCGGTCTGAAACTCCGGTTTCGGAAATATTTCAGAACGCCAACCTGCACTCGCAAAACTGCTTCTGCATCGGACAACGCGGCAAAAAAGACTGGGGATATGACGCCGGTCATGCGCATTAGTACCCTGACGTACTGACGTCAGTCTAATGCGCCCTGACCGACGTCAGCCTTATACTCTGGTATTCGGGCCGACTGGATGCGGACTATACCCCAATAGTAAGGACTGCAGCAATGGAAGACGAAGAACATCATGATAATAACCCATTCCTAGCAAGTTCTAGTTTAGGTGATACAGAACAGCATACCATGAGTCTGTGGAGCACATTTCAGTAAAACTGAGCTTAATGTAGTACTGTCAAGCTGAATATCCCAAACAACTTATTCTTAAGTACCCTTGCTTGTCCTGGTGAATACAAATGGGATGTGTGTACTGATTTCACAAAGTGGTTAAGCAATACATCACTGCGACTCCTAGCCAGTGCCAACAACTGGCTTTACAAATATATGAGGGCATGTGTGTTGCGATGATATATAGTACACTACCAACGCACCAAAGCAGGAAGAATAAAACATGACTAACACTGGCATCTTTAGTCATAATTAGAAGGAAATACTGACAACAATGAAATGACATGCAACGGGTAATAAGAGTACAAGAAATGATGGCTGCAATAGGCAAGAGAAACTGAAAAAAAGCACTAAAAGACAAAAACGGTTCTGACTGCAGGAGTCTGTTGGCAAAGACTGCTTTAAATCAGAGCACTGTGCCTTTAAGAGCAGCTGTTGGAAATAAGAATGCTTCCTTTGCCCAGGTGTCTTTAACTACGATAAATTATAATGCTGCAGTGTCCAGCTGTTGTCCTCTTTTCCAAAAGCCTGTTGTGGGCATTTTTAAGGCAAAATGAGTAAGATCAGGCTGGAACAACAGAGTGATTCCCTTTTGTTTTTTATTGGGGTATATGAAACAGATCAAGTCACCCAAAGAGTTAACACCTTACATATTAATTTTGTCTCATGGGCAGTGACAAAAAGTGCAGTTTTTCTCCTGTGGAGATTGCCAGCTTATGCACCAAGAAGGATCGATGTAATCTTTATAAAACCTTGTCCCAGAAACTATAATCTTATTAGAGGACCAAACTGTAAAATTGCAAAGCAGAACAGTCACCCTGGATCAGTTCAGCTATTTCAGTCCCATCTCCATAGATGTGGCCTTATCTGGGATTGATGGCAACAGCAAAGAGAACCATCACGCTAGATAACATCACAATTCTGTGCTGTCGTGGCCACCTGCGATTTATCAAGTTGGAATACGCTGAGACTGAACGCAGCAGTTTGGGGCAGGATTCAGAAGTGGCATCTAACAGCTCCAGGTATTTTTATGTTCTTTTAAATAGGCAACAGTTGTATTCATCTACTCATTTTTGCTCTCATCACTGGGATGAGTCTACCATGGCTGAAGCCAGATATTCCAGTTCGTACTCACAAACTCTTTTTACTGCCACCTAACCCACCTGGCATTTCAATAAAATGAACATATCTTTCAAAATGTTGCTCTCCTTGGAGTTAATAAATGAATGCACGATTTTCAGCAGTTTCCTCTAAAGCTATTAAATACAGTGTTTTTAGATTTGCAATCCTCTCTGTAAGCAAGTTATATACTTGCTGGAGGTATTAATTTAGATAGCTGTAAAAATAATATGGCTTGGAAAAGTTATAAGTTTCTGAGTGATGCAAAAAAAAAACAAGTCTTCTGTAGATTACAAACATACATAGCTACACCCTTGGAGTCTACAATGGTCTACTGAGATCAGTGTTTTAATCTGATTAGCAGGTTAAAATGAAATAAAATAGCACATAATATTCAGCATCTGTCATTTGCAAACAGAAATGTCATCCAGTGATAAACTGGCCTAAGTGTTCCATGACATTCCAGAAACTACTATCCTTGATTAAAAATGTCTATAAAATTAGGGAAGAGTGGTTGATAATTTAAAATACTAAGCTGCTCCAAAGACAAACTTCTAAGCTTGGCTAGAATATGCCATATTTCAAAATTATTTCCTTGTTTTCTTTGCAAAAATATATCTTGAGCAGACAGGGATTACTATCCTGTCATGTTGTACTTCTGACACATTGCAGTTCCAAAGCATGGCATTTATTACTGCAAAAGACTCAGTGCTAAAAATGCGCCTTTGCATTGCATGTTCATGCCTCAGTCTGACATTCCTGAACCCAGATTCCCTGCCCATGACTTTAGAGTCATTTTTATGGAAATACAATGTGATTATGTATTGAACAGAGTGATAAACTTCCTAAAGCACATGCTAAACATCCTGACCTGCAGGGAGAATTTTGTTGTTTCATGAGAGCACTTCCTTCCATGAAATGCACATAGCCTTCTCATTTCTGTGTGGCTTTTCTGTAGTAGACTTGTCAAATGTTAGACTGGATCTATGGCATAGTAAGCATTCTAGCACCAACTCCGGACTGACAGTTGGCTGTCATGAAAACACTAAGGATATGATACTGAGGGACACTGGGGTGTGTTTGTGACAGGCAAGTTTCAAAAAGCTGTGAGCCATGAAATCCACTGAGCATTGCTGCCAGCCTCCATTCTGCAATAACTTGAACTGTAACCCTAATTAAAGTTTGCCAGAGACCTGACATGTACCAAGATAGTGGAAAAGGGCTGTCAAAGCTTTAGTATGTGCCACCTTAATCTTATATTGTTTTTATTTAAATTCATTTTAGTAATGTAATCATTTTTCTGTGTCATCACTCAGCTGTTTTATCAGTTTTCATTGTAAGAAATAACTTACACATATTTTAACCTTCACAGTAATTAAAACATGTATGTATTTAATCATTCATTCATTCATTCACTCACATATTTTATATTCATTTTTTATTGTTTTACTGAAAAATACACTGAGTTCAGATGCTTTTGTTACTGGGTTAATGGACTTCAGAGTGGAGTGCCAGAACTCAAATAATGTTGAAACAACTGCTTAAAACTATGATGTGTAAGACTAGCTATGGACAAAAGGCACAATGTAATGATCAAATCTGCAAAAACAGTCTTCTTCTCCCAGTTAGGGGTCACCACAGTGGATCACATGTCTGCTCATGATTGGCAGTGGAGTTTTACGGTGTTGAGTTGCCAGCCCGACACCCAATCTTCCACAGAAGGCACACACACACACTCACACCTAGGGTCAATTTAGAGCGTCCAATCCACCTACAGCATGTCTTTTGGGATGAAACCAGAGCACCAGGAGGAAACCCACATGACCACAGGGAGGACATGCAGACTCTGCACAGAAGGCACCCTAGCTGAGGATTGAACCAGGGAATCTCTTGCTGTGAGGCAACAACACTAACCGCTGCACCACCGTGGCTGCCCATAATAGTACTAGGTATGAAAAGTATAAAGTGATATGGGTAGTAAGTGAGATATATAGCTAGCTGATAATGTGAGGCTGAAATCCACAACTACTGTGCATCCATCATGATATGCATATGCTGTGTCCATTATGATGAAAGTCTGCTTGAAACCATTTTTCTCATTTTACAGCACAAAATAATTATTCATTGAAGTCTGCGAGCAATGAATACATACTAAGTATTTTTGCTCAGTTGTATTGTAAACTATGGACACTAACTGTATAATTTTAGGGGCTCGGTATAATAAAGTCTGAGTGAAACTTTTGCCCCCTTCCCCATATGACCTACACAGTTCCCAAACTGCAGTAGGGGTTATTGTCCTTATGATGTAATGTTGAAACAATTTCTCAGTTATCACTGAGAAGTAAAAGTAAAGCTTAGGACAATTTTATCTAGTTTTCTTTTTGCTGTTGTCTGTCTGTTGCACTTACACATATTATAGTTCACACAACATGTTAATTATACTCTGAAAGTGGGAATACAGCTTTGTTATACACCTCACTGACATCAAAGAAGTGCATAACAAGTTTTGTTGTGCATGGAAGCTACAGTTTGAAATCAGGAAAAAATTAACTTGTTAAGGACCTGAGGTGAATTTTTTGACATCTATGTCTCCAACACACAATAAACTGGTATTGATTGGAGATGTAATCATAATCCTCAATTTTATGATATTTAGAGCTGTTTTGTTTCAGTCTACCAATACAAAATGCACCAGGGAACAGCAACAAGAAGCTAAAGAAAAAAATGCAAAGCATTTCTTCTTCAATTTTTCCCTTGGAACTAGACAAACTTTCAACTTAAGCAATCAAACCATTCACTTCTCATCCCAGCACTTGCTCAAAACTCATAGCAAGCACTAATAAACCTTAGCACTAGACCCCCATACTGTAGGGAAGGACAAGGCTCTCTATTCAACCTTACCAGCCAATCAGTAAAACAGTTCACTGTACCTATCCAGGCATGTCCAAAGGGCAGTTTCAGGTGTACTCTCCAGTCCAACTGGTGAATCTGGGCATTTTGAGGCAATGTTACAATTGCCTCATGTACACAGATAACTCTCTCCTCCTTCCACCAAACACTAATACATGCGAGAGATGCAATTATACAGCCAAACTGGAGGCTAAGCTCTTTCAACCCAAAACTGGATCAGGCAGTCAAGAGGAGAAGGGAATTACTTGCATCACACCACCAGTCTCACACAGACCTATGAAACCAGCACCGACAAAAAACACGCATAAATACACATAAACATACTCAGAGGCTCCAAATAAAAATATGCAAAAGCAACAGAGATCTCCATAGCAGACATCCAAGCAACCTCCACCCCCCCAACACAAACCATGAAACACATACATCACAAAACCATTGTGCCATGCAATCACAGCCCTTAAGGCAAAATAACATACCCAACACACTAGTAATAGGTGACTCTATAGTCAAGCACACTGATGTCCCACTTACTAGGCTGAACAAAGAGAAGGTTACTGTTAGGTGCCTGTCAGGTGCGTGGATCCGCCGCATAACACAAGCACTCAGGTCACGCCAGAACAAGTACAAATATGATTCTGTCAATATCCATGTTGGCGTGAATGACCTGAGCCGTACCTCCCTGGACTATATGAAAAGAGACATGGAGGAGCTCTCTGATCAATGAGCCCAGGTCGGTATCACCCTGACCCTGAGTAGCAGCCTACCCTCACCAAGAATGATACCATGGTACAGAGAAAAAAATATCAATTTCAACAATTGGCTAAGCTTCTGGTGATATTCAAAGGGGATCCAGTGTCTGTCTGCCTGGGATGACATGCTCGACAAGCCACGCTGCTTCACTAGAGACGGCTTGCACCTGTCACTCTTAGGCTTCTGAATACTGGCCACGGCTCTTGCCACCCCTATAGTGCCTTTTTTAGACAAGGCTCAAAAGACAAACCCAACACCGTAAACAGCACAAGTAACAAAAAACTGAGGGTAATGTTACTCAATGCCAGAAATCTAAACCTCAAAATGCACGCACTCGAGGCACTCCTCAGTATGGAGAAAATTGATATATGTGCAGTAACAGAAACCTGGTTTAAGGCTCCAGAGAGCACCCCAGCACTACCAGGCTGCAACTCATACCATACATTTCGGTCACAAAACCCGGACTGAAATACAAATGGCAGGGGAGTATCCATATTCATCAAGGATACCCACACCTCCAGGTTAGTGGCACAGCACGATGCTTCAGAGATCATCTACGTGCAACTAACAACGGAAAAAACTTGCTATTCAAATTATAGCTTGCTAGAGATCACCCACCATGGCCCAGGACCCCCACTCCGCATTCCTGGAAACACTAGGAAACATAAAAACCCTACCAAACACCCTGATATTTTGGTGATTTCAATTACCCAAACATTAAATGGGAGAACTACTCAAGTACAAACCTCCCTTGCCCAACATTTCCTAGAATTTATAAACTCAAACGCCCTGGATTAACTGGTCAACACCCTCACCAGAGGTGACAACATATTGGACCTGGTCATCACCAACATGGGCGACCGGTGTTCCACACTGGAGGTCAACCCCACTGCTGGTTAGATCTGACTATAAACTAATCACTCTGGATATCCACATTCCGCCACCACCCCCAGTCCAAGAAACCATTGTGAAAAACTTTTCAAAAGCAAACTTCACGTTACTTAAGACCAAGGTAGGAAGTTTCAAAGCCCCCATGCTAAAGGATAATGCTGTCCAAGCTGCAAAATCCTTTACTAATGCACTCTACAGGCACCTACAAGAATGTATGGATCATGCTATCCCAAACAAAACCAAGACTCACTCCTCCAAGAAAAGGAAGCCAGTCTGGTGGACCCCTGCCATAAACAAGCTATACAATAGAAGGAGGAAACTAGTACAGAAAAGAGTAAAATCCCAAGAAGGGAAGACATCCCTGATCAGTATCAGCAAGAAACTACATTCCCTCTTAAAATCATTCAAGGCTAGCTTCAAAAGAAAAATTGCCATGCACTCCAAAGATAACCACAAGGCATCCTTTAGCTATGTCAAGAATCTAAGTGGCAATTCTCAGATCTGCTCGGAGTTAGTGCAGAATGACACAAAATACACAGAACCAACCGATATAACCAACATCCTGGCAGACAGGTTCCGTGCAAACTTCACCCCCAAAACGGCCCATAACTATACCAGAAGAATGTAGTGCCCCTGAAATCACAGACACTCAGGTTAAAACAGCCCTTTCCAAAGCCAAAAACACAGCATCAATGGGACCAGAAGGTGTCCCAGGCTGTGTCCTACACAAGCTCAAAGATTAACTAACCCCTCACTTAAATACAGTTTAAACTCTGCCTCTCCATAGGCTACATGCCCACAAAGTGGCACACAGCAACGGTTATTCCACTCCACAAAGGTGGAGCCACAACGGACCCTGGGAACTATTGCCCTATAAACCTGACTAGCTTGATCTGCAAAGCTATGGAGCACATCATCATGGATCTCATTAACAGAGACATTGGGAATCTCCAAACACTGGACCCTACCCAGTTCAGCTTTGTTAAGGGCAGATCATGCCTCCTAAACCTGGTGGACTTCTTTGAGACAGTTACCAAGGCTATAGATGAGGGAAAGGTGGTCCATACAGCCTACCTAGACCTCGCAATTGCCTTCAACACCATTCCCCACTCAAGTATTATAGACAAGCTCACCAGCCTGAACATAAACCCCTATATCATGAGATGGGTTGCCAACTGGCTCATGGACAGAACCCACATGGTAATAGTTGTAGGAGCTAGGTCTGACTCTAAACCAGTTACAAGTGGTGTTCCCCAAGGCTCAGTCCTAGGACCCCCTCCTGTTCAGCATATACTTCTCAGAGGTACAGGCAAGCACGGGAGGACTATGGTTGACTAAGTTTGCATACGACTGCAAACTAGGGGCTATAACTGACTCTCCAGCTGACACAGACATCCTCCAAAAGGGTCTCATTGAGACAGATACCGGGTGTCCAAACCATGGCCTCAAGCTAAATGCCAAAAAGTGCATAGTCATCCCCTTTGGAAAAAAAAAAGTACCCACAAACTACCACATAGGTGGTAGCCCCCTAAATACAGAAAATGTAATAAGGGATCTGGGGACCCAAGCAGATAGTAACCTCTTCTTTGAAAATCACATTGCCAAAGTGGTTAGAACATCCTTCTATGTGACCCACCTTATCACAAAAGGGTTTGCATCCAGATCGAAAGAGGTCAATGGGCCCCTCTACGCATCACTCATCAGACCCATCACAGAGTACAATGCCCCATTTGGGATGTACCTTACAAGACACCTGCAACAACTGGAAAGACCAAAGAAGTACCTCACCAAGAGGATCACTGGCCTCAAGCAGATGCCATATGCAGCTCGACTGAAGAAACACCAGCTGTACTCGGTTGCATACTGCCTACTCAGAGGTGATCTCTGCCTGACATACAAGGCCATGTCCAACCCAGAATTGATGGACATACTCCATCTAAAGAAAACCATATCCCCTTGAGCCACACACTCCAGGGATCTAAACCTCACCAAAACAATAAATAGGACGTGCTGGAGGATTAGGTTCCTGTCCCAGAGACTTCCCATGCTCTGTAACAAGATTCCAGTCTACATCAGGCAGAGCTCCTCGCTAACCCTCTTCAAGAGAAACCTTGATGAGTGGATGGGAAACAGAAAGTTTACCCCAGGGATCACTTCAATGGCTCTGCTGGACAGAGGCACAGGGAACTAATCTAAAGGGGCGGCGAAAGCCAACATATTCCGGCTAGGCTTATAAATGCCTTTGGGCAGATAGCCTAGTACCTACCTACCTATGAACGTATAAAGCTGCCAGCCCATTAGAGGTAAATCTGGCTTAGAGTTGGGGACTTGATTATAATCCTCTGCATTATAACTTTTTATTTATTTATTCATTCAGTGCCTTTGAAAACACTTTTCAACCAAAATCAGTCTGCATTCAACTTGCAGTCCTCATGCATCCTCCCAATCAATGGCTGGTCACTTGCCTTGAAAAATCCCCTTGTTTAAAATAATCTGCCTTTATCATTTTCTTCTGAGTCAGACAATTGTTGATGGGATCATATATTCCTTACACTCAGAACAAATATAACATGCAAGTCTTTATTATTAGACTTCCTATACAAAGTAAACAGACTTTCTACCATGTGTAAAAAATCAACAGTTCCTACCCAGTCCAGTTTACCTGCTATTGACTGAAACATCTTTATTTTAGGTGCCCATCTTCCCTGACTATAAGCACAATCGCCCACTACAAATAACCAAAAAATCATGCAATAAACTTCCACTTACTCTCGAAAGAAGGGAACCATTAACTCAATTCACAAGTAGTCTTTTTTTAATTATTTCAGTTGATTGTTAAATGAGCTAGTCCAAGAAACTTTACTCACAACTTAGGCTAGATGCAAAAAACAGACATAAACGGCAAATATATACACAGCTTTGCACAAGTAAGGTCATGAACAGACATGTACAAGCAGCAAATTATATCAAGAAATGACTGGTCTTGTGATTTAAACAGCAATAAATTAACTTGGATCTATATTTTTCTCTCTGTATATGTGTGACTGTGCGTGTGTGTGTCTGTGTGTGTCTGTGCGTGTGTGTGTGTGTGTGTGTGTGTGTGTGTGTGTGTGTGTGTGTGTGTGTGTGTGTGTGTGTATACATGCGGGAAACATAACTCTATCTAACACAAATCCAGTAGCTAAAGAAAAAATCAGCTTGCTCTGTTTTGTTGTTGTAAAGGAAATGAATTATGTTTTTATTGTACAGCTGGACATTGTTGTCAAAGTACCCCACAGCTACAAATAAGAACTCCAAATTGTGAACAATTTTCTGCAGGAGATAAGTAGAAGTAACTTGGCCTTATTTTAGATCAATAATTGTCATGTAAATCCCACACTGGCCTAAAAGTTGCTAAAGTTTTCACTCAGATCAAATAATTTCAAATACAAGAATAACTTTATAATACAGGCATAGGGTGAAACTAAGTATAAGGGTACTTTGGGGCAAATTCCTGCATTCTCCTGGTATAAAGAGTTTTATTAATTATGTAAATAAATGCCTGGTAACAGCATTTGAATTAATAAAATAAGGGTGGCGCAGTTAAAATTTTAGGTTAGCTCATATTTTATAATGTATGATTTTGTTGCATATGGTTTGCTCCTTTATTTCATTTTTTTTTTTTTTTTTAGTGCACTATTTTACGCAGTTTGAAGTATGCTTTCATTAAATAGGGCACATTGGGTGTAGGAGCCTGAGTACTGTGGGGCACATATCCTATCATATTTTGCTTTAGTATTTTGGATTGCTGTACCAGTTGTAAGGGGGTGCTTATCTAGATCAGTATCTGCATCTCGCTTTTGCAAAAGGTTGTTTTATTATGGGGGTAAACTTTGGAGTCTGACTATGGGAAATCCAGTCACATTTTTTATGTTATAGTGGGGACTGAATGTAGGTTAAATGTTATTATATAAATATATGTGTGATGGTATCTTGGGTACAATGATTTTATAATAAAGTTGTAATATTACTATCAATTTTATTAAGTTTTGGGCATGGCATTTTGGATAACCAGTAATATATAATGTTTATCTCAGCTTTTGCTTCTTAAGTTGTCCACATCATTGGTTTTGGCAGAGTGGTTTCCGTGGGATACGGCATGGCATTCCAGAACTTCCGCAGCAGCTCAGCTGGTTTTAGTCAAAGTGGTATTTTTTCAATTAAAGGATGAGCAGGGAAACTTCCTGAGGGCTATACATTCTAGAACCTCGCAGTAGCACAGCATCCCAGCACCCAGCCTTTTTAATATTATCTGGAACTTCATGTGGTTTTAGTTTATCATATTTTCCTTTCCTTCTTTTTTTTTTTTTGTTCCCTATGCTAATCCTTTCTATCTTTCAGGTTCAGCTACGGTACAGTCCATTAAAGAGAGATGGTTGTGGCAAACACAGGAAGCGCAAGGCTTGCTAATTGATTTAGAAGAGGTAGGGGCAGCTGAGCAGAGCCTGAATTCCAAGAGGAGACCTTTGTTGAATTTGGAAGGGGGCACAGCTGAAGGACCAGCTACAGCTAAAAAGGCTCAGACATATCAACAGAAGCACAAGGTAACATCTCTGTTGGGTCTACAGGGCTTAATATTATTGGTAGGAGTAAGGCTGCTAATAATTGTTTAGATGAGTTTTTAAATTCTTTGCTGGAAGAGAGGAGAGTCAGGCTGTTTGACTTAACCTTAGAGAGAAACTTTGCTGCCTCTACCGCTTTGAATCCTGGAAAGGGAGTAGTTACTGATGTTTGAACAGGTGGCACAGTTACCTTTATCCAATTTGCATAGGGGGTCCGAGGAGGTCAGGGGTTCAGAAAGGGAGGTCCTATCTCATCTGGATGAGTGTATCCCCCAATTCTTGTCCCCTATGGCTCCCCTCAGCTTTTCAGGTTCCAATTCACCTGGCTCTCAGATCACAGCACAGGTTCCCACCAAGGTCAAAGACAAGATTATAAAAGGGGAGTTTGTAGATATCTTCGATCTAGTGGACAATGAGGGGGAATTAAACACATATTGGATGCCGATAACATGTCTAACAAAGACTTTATGGCATCCTTAGCTGCCATCGGGAAGGAGGCATCAGGCAGGACAGCAGTCAGGGACTGCGATAACTGGTCTCTGGGTTTTGTGGTATTTATGGCTGTGATCATTGGGAAGGGTCCTACCCAAGCATTGCCCTTATTAGCTTATTGTGTTGCCTTAAGGGAAGCCCACTATGTGAAAGGGGGTTTTGGTTGGTTGCATTATGATCAGCTCTTCAGGAAGCTGAAAGCTCTCCATAGTTCTCTCAGGTGGGAGTCAAGGCAGTGGTTATTGATGGAGGAGCTTTTAAGCCAAAAGATACAAGGTTTTGCTGGGCATTCAATCATGGCAAATGTGTCTGGCCCACTTGCAAATATCGCCACTTGTGTTCAGGATGTGGAAAGGTCATCTTGCTTCCAGGTGTTGGGTCTTGTTGACTAGGGACAGGTTGGCTTTTTCTACTTCTCAGACAGACAGAGAGATTGGTAGTGGGTGCAACACTTCCTCTGCCAAGCCACCTTTTTGTGGACACAGGAGGGGCCTTGTTAGGGGATCCAAATGCACCACAGTGGACATATTCCCCTATTTGTCTAGGGTGATTATCCTGCCTACTGTCAGATTACCTAGATCACAGGGCAGCAGCCATCCTTCTTAAAGGCTTCTCCAAAGGTTGTCCTATTCACTCCACAGCCCTGTTAGATTCTAAGTTAGTTAACAATTTGTTATCCATCAAAGGACATGAACACATTGCTGCTAGGCTGATAGAAAGAGAGTGATGAGCTAGCAGGATAATTTGTCCCTTTTCCTCCCATCCGTGGTTTTTGTTTAAAATGTCTCTATCGGCCTGGTTCCCAAGAAACAGGATGGTGAGTTCAGGTTGATTCATCACTTGACTCACTTAGTCGGAAGGGGGGGGGGGGTCAATCAATAATTTTATTGACACCAAGCTGACCAAAGTGTACTAATCTTCTTTGGACCAGGCAGCAGAGGTCATCATGGACTATACTGACTCCTGATTCTGTAAGATGGATGTCCAATCTGATTTCAGTCTTCTTCCCATGAGACAAGAAGATTGGCCTTATTTGGGTTTTCAGTTCAATGAGAAGATATTTTTTGACACTGCAATGCCAACGGGTTGTACTTTAGCTTGTGCAATACTTGAGCTATTTAGCACAGCTCTTTATACTGGTGCTGGCAAAAATGAACCCCCTGCCAGTCAGAAGTGCACTAACTAGATGATTTTTTGATAGAGGGGGAGGTTCAACATGGTGCTTTGGAAGGTATGTCCATTTTCAAGCAGCTTTGCTCAGAGTTGGGGTAATCTTGCTCAATGACAAGTCAGAAGGACCAAGTAAAGTCCTGATTTTCTTGGGTTTAGAAGTTGAAAGCGCTGATAACTCTTTCAAGCTTCCTCTGCCCAAACTTCAACGTCTGACATTTACTTTGGAGATTCTTGTGTTCCAGCAAAGTTTGAGTAGGAGACATCATGCAGTCACAGGGTTTGCTGAACTTTGCCTCTAGGGTAGTTTCTTCAGGCAGAACTTTCCTTCAGTCCATATTGGACTTGTTGAAAGGTGACAGGCCCAAGCACCACCTGGTCTGGCTGACCAGACAGGTCAAGGATGACCTTTGGTTATGGTTCACATTCCTGAGCCAGTTCAATGGAGTTTCTTTTTGGCAGTCCCCTTGGACAACTGCCAACAACCTTGAACTTTTTGCTGCTGTGGCTGGAGTGTCTGGTATGGGGGGTTATTTCTGGGGCAGCTGGTGTGGTCCAAAAACTGGTCCGCAGACAGGAGGAGGGACATTACAATTTTAGAAATGTTTCCCATTTGAGTAGCAGTGCTAGTATGGAAGGATAGATTACATGACAAGAGGATTAGTTTTCACAGTGGTTCTTGCTCTCAAAAAATTTCTTCCAGGTGCAGATGGGCCCAGTCGGTCATCAGACATTTAGTTTTGCTGAGTCTAGAGATTAATTTGTCATTTTCATGTGCTCATGTTCATGGTTATCCTAATCCTATAGCTGACAGTCTCTCCTGGTTTCAGTTTGCAACTTTCATCTCTTGGCCAAGCATTCAGATCCAAAGAGCACCCCAGTTATTGTGGGAGTTTTGCTAATTGGAGAAAATTAGCATTGCAGGTTTTGGCAAATTCTTGGGCCAGCAACACCAGGAAAGGATATTCATCATCCCTCCAGGCTTTCAATACATTCTACAGGTCTTTGATCCCTGGCTTCAGGCCTTGGGGAGTATAGTTGTTGCAACAATTTTTAGTCACCAGATCCACTGCACGACATTCACCTGAAACTCTGAGAGTACACCTTGCAGCTTTGGGATGGTTGGAGCATTTTTTGGGCCTTTAGGCTGTGTCCAGACATTGGGATATGGGGTAGATTGTTATGGGCCTTGAGAAAATGTGGTGACCTTCCCAGGGTTCCAGAAAACCTATTGGAAGACAACTCCTTCCCCTTGTTATTCAAGATCTTTATATAACCATAGGTGAATTTCACTTGCTTGTTTCTATAGCTGCTTTATTCATATCTTTGTATGCGGGTGCCTTCCATTCCAAAGAACTTCTCCTTTATCTTTGTTGAGAGGATCTTGTCATTCAGAGAGAGTTTGTTATGGTTTGGTTAACAAAATCCAAGACTAATCAAGTTGGTAAAGGACAGCAGGTGTATCTAGACAAGGCCAGACAGCTAGTCATTTGGTCTGCACATTGGGTCAGTTTGCTATTTAATATTGCTCCCACAAAGAAAAGGATATGCTTGGACTTTATGTGGGCCTTGGGCAGGCCTTTTAACCTATTAAAGATTATCGCATTTCTTAGGCAGGCCTTGGCATGGAAAGGAATTCACCCACAAGGTTACTCCTCGCATTCCTTCTCAATAGGTCATACCTCAGACAAGGACATGGAAGGGCAATCTGTGCAGGTCATTAAACGAACGGGAAGGTGGGTCTCTGATGCCTTTTTGTCATACATCAGGCATTCATTTTTATTTCTGTTTCAGGGAAGGAGGCCATTTGGCTCTTGGGCCATTCTGTTATTCAGACAGCATCAATTTGAGTTTTGTCCCGCAAGGCTGGTCACTCAAGTTTCTTTGATTGTAACCACTGGGCAGTTCATTCTTTTGGTTTTCCTGGTCTTTGTTGGTTTCAGTTTTGGGAAAACTGGCATAACATGATCATGGAAGAAGCCTTGCCCAGTATTCTGATAATTCACCTCGGGGGAAATGATCTGACTCAAGCCTCTAAGAAAATACTGTTAGCCAGAATTCTATCTGATATGGACCACTTACAGCAGCTGTATCCAAAGGTAGTTTTCTTTTGGTCTGACATCATCCCAAGACTGTATTGGAAGGGCAATATAAGGTCTGTAGCCATTGAGAGAACCGGGTGTTCATCAACCACAGCATCTAGCAGGTTGCTAGTCAAATTGGTTTCCAGGTGATTGAGCACAGTGACATTGACATACTGGAGCCCGATTTCTGTCATTTGGACAATGTTAATTTGAATAATATGGGTTTTAATTTGTTTTGTTTGGATATGGTTGTTGGTATTTAGAAGCTTTTCAAAGTTTAACTTGATCCCTTCCATAACCCAGAATTTATTTGCCAGGCTGCCGATTTTGGGGGAATGGCATGTCATGCCTGGTTGACAGCAGTGTTATGGCTTCACCCCCTTGTGTTCCCCTCTGTTCCTGTTCAGCAGCCACAGCTATCTTTAAGTTTGACCCAGATTTGACCAGTGGCCACATCAAGAGGTATGTGGCTTGTAAGTATGAGTTAAATGGGTTTGCCACCTGGTTCAAGGTAGCTGGGAAGACACACTTTGAACCAGTCCTCCAACCAGGTTAGCAAGGAAAAAAAAAAAGTTAAATAAATAAACAAATCATTAGTTGGCATAAATTTCATTTTTATTTAAGTTTTTCACATTAACAACTTTGAACTGGTAGCGGGGCAGTCTCCTTTTATTTTTTTTTTTTTAAAACTTTATTTTTTATTTTTATAATAAAAATAAAACCATGCATACTATGATGGTACAAGCAATAAGAGTTACGGCAATACAACACACATAATGGTTTACAGCAATATTAGTACATGAGAGGGACAAAAAGACATGTTTATAATGATCTTAAAAAGAAATACAATCTCTTGCAGTGTACATGGTACACAAACTAACAACTTAACCCAAACTAAACACTATTTACAAAGCTACCAGTGCTGGACAGGGAGGGAGGCAGCAGTGAAGCTATTTATACGGTTAGGTAGTAGCAGCCCTACTTGGCTTGTAGTAGGATAGATAGACCCCTCAGAACAAGGGATATGGTATGTAGAGAGAGTAGGAAGGTAAGAAAAAGGAGAAAAAAAAAAGGGGAAAGGGCACGAGAGAGGTTTGTAGGTTAACCATAGCTTAGTCACATAAGATTACTTCGAACAGGCTTTTCCAAAGTTTACTGAAGTAGGCTCTTTTCTTGGGTCCGTTTATTATGAACTTCTGTGCTGAGATATATTTGGTGGCCATAGTCTTAAATCCCCGCCAACATAATTTGGTGCGATCCAGCCAATTATAGGTAATATAGAGTTTTATAAGGAAACACAGCGTTATTAGGATATGAAGATGAAGCTTGGGCAGACCATGGGGAGGAATATTTAGAATAGCCGTTTCCCATGAGAGAGTGGAGCTATAGTAGCCCATTTTTTTGAGACGCACTTTGAGAGAACACCAGAGTTTGTGAGAGTTATTGCAGTGCCACATAATGTGTAGAAGATCAGCTTTCGCACCTGGACAGCATGTACATAACGGAGAGCTATTAGGGTTGAATTTGTGGATTCTTGTGGGGGTAAGGTATGCATTGTTATTCAACATCAGTTGAGTGTAGAGAAGTTTCTTAAAGGGGGATAATTCAATGCTAGTTTTTATGGCTAGTATTTTTTGGTCCTCCGTAATCTGGTGGTTTTGATTGTCCCAATATTTGGAGAGTAGGCAGTTTCCTTTGTAGAGTAGGGGGTGTAATAGTTTGTAGGATCTAAGAAATTGTTTTATTATTGCTAGCCAGTGTATTGATAATTAGATTTAGTTTATCCATTAGCTGTATGTCGGGGGCTGTATTGATGGTTTGTGAAGAAATGAGTTCCCTGAGTTGACGTAGTATTACTGAATATTTGTTGTTAACCTTGAGTGTTAATCGAAGTTCGGCAAGCGACAGGGATTTGTATTTAAGAATATCCCAAACTTTAAGGTCTTTGATGTGGGGGAAGTCAGCAAGGTCTACCATCTTATTGTTAATTTTAAGATTTGGGTTGAGGTGTAATGGTTGAAAAAAGGGTAATATAGATTGAAGATTGATGTCTTTAATCAGCTTTTGAAAGAGTTTTATTTGGTGTTTCAGTAAAGAGAATAATTTTAAGCTATTCAAAGAAGTGGATGATAAGAAGGGAATAGCCTTAGGATTAATTTTGTTAGATAGGATATGTTTGTGCCATATCTTTAACCACGCTGGGTTATGGGTTTGGGTTTTGTTGTTCATGTTCACAATGGACCACAGTCTGTTAGAGCTAATAATCAGATAGTACAGCTGGAAGTTTGGGAGGCCCACCCCACCTTTCTCCTTGGGGAGACTTAGCTTGGAAGAAGAGATCCTGACATTCTTAGGGAACCAGAGAAATTTGATCAATGTTTTTTCAATCTGTGAAAAAGGTTGTTGGATATAATTGTATTTGTCGCACTAAATTGATATAGGAGTCTAGGGAGAACATTCATTTTCACAATAGCTACTTTTGAGAGAAATGATAGATTCAATAACTTCCACCTTTGTAGGTCTTGACAGATGATTGACCATGATTTTAACAGATTGTTTTGAATCATAGAGGCTTGGTTGTGTTCAAAGTTGACGCCGAGGTACTTGAGGCTGTATGTGATGTGAAAGGGAGATTCAGGGAAGAAAAAGGGTTTATGCGCTTCAGGATTTATTGGGAGAATATGTGATTTTTTATCATTGACTTGGTAGCCAGAGGCCTTAGAGAAGGAGGAGATTGCTTTTAATATTTTTGGCAGGTCTGTGTTAGGGTATTGGAAGTAGAGATTTAGATCATCAGCGAAGGCTGAAAGTGCTACTTGAGTGTTTAGGATTTTAGGAATAGTATGAAATGTATTTTGAGTAAGAAATAAGAAAAAAGGTTCAATAAATAGATTAAAGAGAAAGGGGGAGAGTGGACAACCTTGCCTTGTGCCATTAGTAATCTGGATAGGATTGGATCTTTTTTTATTTATATAGAGATATGTGTATGAGTTTGAATAGAGAGTTCTGATCATAACTAGGAAGGATGTGGGTATATTAAAAAGTGCTAACGTGGAGAAGAGGAATTCCCAGTTTACCCTGTCGAATGCTTTTGATGCGTCTAAGGTTAAGGCATATAGCGGGTTTTTTTCTTTTTTGGTAAACTGGATAAGAGAGTCTAGTGTTAATGTATTGTCCCATGTATGTCTATTGGACATGAACCCAGCTTGGTCAGGTGATATTAGATATGGTAATACCTGTTTAAGTCTATTGGCTAAAATGGCAGAGAAAATTTTGATATCAACATTTATAAGCGAGATGGGTCTGTAGTTATGCGGGTCTGTTTTTTCTTTATTGTTTTTAAGTAGTAAGATTGTTTTTGAATTGTTCCAATGTATGTCAGTAATTCCATGATTCACTATGAAGTTAAATACTTCTAGGAGGATAGGGCAATTTTGAATTAAAAGTTTTGAAAAAATTAGTAGTGAAGCCGTCCGGGCCGGATTTGCCTATTTTGAGTTTATTAATAGCGTTTTGAATCTCTTGCAAATTAAACGGAGCTGATAGTATGGATATTTGCTCCTGGGTGAGAGATGGGAAGTTGATTGAATTAAGAAATTTATCCATCTGCAGTCTAGAATTGTTGTGTTTGTTATTGCTATAAATGTCCGAGTATATGTCATAGAAGAGCTTAATAATCTCGCAGTCTGTTTTGTAGATTTCCCTTTATGTTGTAAAATGGAAATTGTTGGAGCACGCTATTGTTTTTGAGTATTCTAGCCAGTGTTCTAGATGGGATTTGTGCCCATTCAGAGTATGTTGCAATTTGTTTTTGTTCCTGTATCGAGTAGTTGTATAAATGTAGCCCACATAGTTCTTTATGTGTAGTATTGATCATTTCCTCTAGTTTGGAGTCGGGATGTGTTTTAAATTCTCTTTCCAGGGAGGCTAGCCTTAGAGTAAGAGCCGATTCTTTCCTTTTATTAAGCTTATTAAAGAATGCGGTTTTACTAATCAGATACCCTCTTAGTTCAGCCTTGCAGGCGCCCATTGTATGTCTAGCGCTATCTGAGAACTACCAAACCCTGCGTATAATTCCGACAATGTCCTATTAATTCTCTCTACCACTTCTTTGTGTTTTAATAAGTTGTTGTTAAAGGACCAGTCTGCCCGGGGGGAGGTACCGGATGTGAAGATAATCATAAGGGAGATTTTTGCATGATCCGATAATAACCTAGGTTCACACCTTAGTGCAATCTTGAATTTAGAAAGGAATTTAGAGATTAGGAAGAAGTCTAGACGTGACCATGATTTGTGGCAGTGGGAGTAAAAAGTGTACATACTGCTTTTAGCTACATCCGCACCAAAGACAATAGTATCCATGAGATTAAAGTCCGCCATTAGTTCTTCCAGAGCAGTAGAAGCTTGATAGTTATATGAGGGTGAGTTACTGGTACGGTCTAAGCTGGGATTTATAACTGTATTCCAGTCTCCTCCAATAATAAAAAGGTGGTCAGGGAATGAGCTAAGGATATTGTAAATATCCATGATGAAGAGGTGTTGTTGGGTGCATGGACCATATACGTTCAGAAATAAAACGGGTTTAGTAGAATCCGGAACTATGGATGTAAAATAACACCACCTACCGTATTTATCGGACTTAGCGTCTATGATGTTGCCCTGGAATTGTCTCTTAATTAGGATTGCTACTCTCTTAGAGTTTGAACTATCGCCCCCCGCTATTATAGTCCTGATCCATTTTTTTTTTGGAAGTTTTTTCCCAGCATTCTTTGGGTAGATGTGTCTCCTGTAAGTAACATATACTAGCCTGAGATTTAAAGAAAAGATGTAGTATTAGGTTTTTTTTCTCAGCATTCTGTAAGCCTTTAACGTTCCAACAGTCTATTTGCCAGCTACTGAATTCCTTAGTTTAATTTGTGTTATTGAAGAGTGAAATAAAAGGGAGATTATTGTTATACCTACATGTAATACGGTTTGTTTAGGAGGATTTATTTTTGGGTATAAGTGAGAGCGAAAAACTTGATATATCTTTAACACTGCCTTTTTGAAGAGATTATCATTGAGACAGAAGGTAGCCCACAACTTCTTCAGACTAACCCCAGTGCCTAACCACCCATACTCCTTGTATGAAGAAGTATATATACATATAAACATTAACCTAAACTTTACTATACATATGTACAAAATATACCTTTTCCAAAACATAACCTACCTAGAATCCTTACTACATCGCCCACTGAGCTTCTAAGACTGAATACTATTTGACATGCAGTTTAGATAGCTTGTGGCATGGTCTGTGGTAGAGTAGAGTGAAGTAGCGGATGTATATGACAGCATGCCATCACAAGGGTGTATACTCACGGGAGTCCATCTATTTACAAATATATGTGTGGTTTTAGTGACTAATATCATGCTACAGACGCTTTTGACTTGACAGTAGAAGGACTTAGCACAGCTAGGTAGTCTAAAAGAAAGACTCTGTCTGAGACAAGTGTTTATGTATGGTGCCCTTACTCTACCAGCTAGTTATGTTAACATCAAAGCATCCCCGATTCATGAAAGGGAGAAGAAGGGGATCAATGCTATAAGTATGTATATTAATTGGCTCGGTAAAAACAGCTTTCTCCTTTGCTGCCAGAGTATATGACATATGTATCTAGCTGCATAACTTAAGTAGAGTTTCTTGACACTACCCTGTACCCTTACTCTTTAAAAGCTTAGTTTGTATTCCATGGGTATAGCCTTCTCTCGCAGACACAAAACTAGGGTCCGCTTACAATCTTGACCTGTACTGCAAGCAACATATTGTATAATAGTGAATACCTTTAGAACAAGGCTCTTAACAGACTCTCAGACACTACATAATTAAAGTAAGTGTAGCAGTCAGGGACTGACTAGGAATACCTTTAGTATTTTTAGTTGTATTTAGTATTACTATATGACTATAGGTATGGGGCTTAAGCAATAATGCCTGAACCTGATATAGCAGTATTACTCAATCTGATAATAGAACTTTCCGAATACAAGCTTTAATACCAAAAGGCAATGTTTACTTTTATTTTATATTGTTTTGCACAGTCCAGCACGTGCCCCGCATTACTATAGGCTTAATGGATGTAAAATGACTGAGGAGTTGCAGCATTCATACGTGTTGCACGCATATCTAGACTTTACATGTGCTGCAGACCAAGTAACCTTAATGTGACTCTGTACACCACAGGGAGGCATTAGGCCTCTTAGCGACACCATCGTGGAACTGTTTAGACCTGTATGGGGCAAGTTTGAAATTTTATATTGTAGGAGCACACAGTCCATTATGGGAAGAGTTCAAACATCTTGGACAGAAAGCAGAGTAGCACCCATATGGTTGTTTATCATGTCACTTAGAGAGGATATTATGCCAGGGACCCTAACCTTTCATAGGTGGTTCAGTATACATAACTATAATATATACATACATAAATATCTTACATTTTTATTAGGGACAGACCAAAAAATATGGGGCAAAAAACCTGGAGATTCTGGACAGTTAGGATGTATGAAACTGGTATACATGGGATGGGATCTGGTTAAGGTTGACATATTTGGTACTGGTAAAACTTGACAAAGCCTTTTACCATTTCAGAAAGTAAATGTGCTTTGAACAGCAATAGTGTAATGTACTAAATTCAATACATAAGTAAATACATAGAGTTCTGCAGGTGATACAACATAGTTTGATACATTCATATTGTTCTTCCAACCTGTTTGAGCTATTACACTAAGTAAGCACAATGAACTAAAATTATACTGAGTAGATTGAAACAAGAAAAAACAAAAAAAAAAAAAAAAAAAAACAGGAGAGAAGAAAAAAAAAAAAAAAAAAAAAATATTTGCATAGTTTCCTGCATTGTATGCTTCATAATTTCCCTGAATCAAGTTTTTGTTGGTTTCAACAATAGTATGTATACTGAGACGAATAGCTGTACCTTCCCCAGAGAACTGTGTGCAAATGGAGGACTTATCCGTTTTTTCCTTTTTTTACCTCTGTGTATAAAATGCTTAGACTTGTGCTTTGTGCGCTACTGCTAGAATGCAAAGGATTCTTTCCATCAGGCTGTCTCAGTGTTTAAACTTAATGCCTCTCGGCGTACAAATTATAAGAGACAAAATACTGTTTGACAACAGAGTTTTCATGTACATAGGAAATCCACTTGACGCAATCAGCAGCTTGGGAAAAGTAAACTTGAGAATGGGTTGGCTCACAGAATGACTCGTGTCTGACAAACTAACAGGATTGTAGTGCTTCACTGATTTCTGCACGGTTACCGGAGGTTGACAGTGTTATATGAGGCGCAAGGAAGCAGAAGCGCTTCAGAGCGGAGGTCCATAGTTGCCCTAAGCGCCTGACAGCAAGCCCTGCTTACCGTTTGCCTGTTAACGCCGGATTCATCACTTAGCAGTTGCTTGGAGGGTTGTCGGCGTGATTGTTGGATTGTAGGGAGGCGTTCGATGATGTTGGGCTAGGGAGTTGTATGCTTTCCTGAAGGATCGCATTCGGAGGATTATTGATATGCCCCATGCATGTTGCAGCAGTGACAGGTGTTGCGGCCAAAGGAGACCCACCTGGAAACATCCGCGAAAGAGTTGAGTTTGTACCTACGTACACGTGTCTGACGCCATCAACAAGAGAGGACTTTGATACTTTTGTACAGGTAAGTGAAGGAGTACTTGTTTGTTTAAATTAAATTAGAGTCGGTAGATTTGTTGAGCTTTCCAGCGCGTATATGAGAAACATTGTATTATTCTGATATTTAGCTCTGTGGAGGAGTCGCTAGCGTTAATATAGCTTCAGGAAGTAGGAACTTTGTTGAAAGCCTTAATAAAGGCTGTTTTTGCATCATTTTGAGAGTTAATCGAGTATCTCACTTCATTGCTATAGAATATCAGGTTGGAAGGATATCTCATTTGAAAACGTATGTTTCTTTTGATTAAATCTGCACAAAACGGAGCCAATTTTTGTCTGTTTTCTTTGATGCTTGCAGGTAAGTCTTGCGAAAAATATATTTTATGCTTGTTCCAGACTAGGGATTTATGTTTTTTTGCAGCATTTAATATTTTTTGTGTTACTTGGTAGTTGAGCAGCTTAACATAGACTTGACGGGGGTCTGAGGTGTCTTGCCTTCTCCGGAGAGCTCTGTGGGCCCTTTCAATGATAATCTCAGGTATCTCACCGTCAATTTGTAGTAGAGACTCGAAGATTTGCTTTGCAGTAGTAATTAGGTTTTGATTGTCATAGCTCTCAGGGATACCTCTGATCAGAATATTGTTTCTCCGACTTCTTGCCTCCAGATCTGTTATTTTCATTTGGAGTTCTGTTATAACTGTGGATTTAGCACTAAGCTCTTCAGTAAGGGTTTGAATTTGAGATTCATTTGTCTGTGTTTTTTGTTCAAGAGTGCCCACTCTTTCAGCAATCTGAGTGACAGATTTACTAATGCTTGAAAGTTGTTCCGAGAAGTTCTGGATGGCTGCATGTATGGGTTGTAGGGCCTGTTTTAATTCATCCATGTGGAAGGCAGAGGCCTCAGTAATGGCACTAGTGTTTTGTTAGGTTCCAGATGTTGTTTATTGGTTTTGCCTTTTGGAAGTATTCTCTTTTCTGGTGAGAAGATTATTGAAGATTTAGCTTTTGTTGTCTGTGTTTCCATTATAATAGGGTCATTTGAAGATTTTTGCTGTCTAGCCATGTGGTCTTCAGAGTACTGCAGTAAATTGAGGCCTTCTGGAACACAGTAAGTACAAGACTTAGAAAGCTGATATAGTATATACAGTTGGTTTAGACACTTTCTTTATAGCTGCAAGTCCTGAATGGTTTGATTTTTGATGCTGTAGTCGATTCCTTTACTTGATAGAATGTCCCTAAGCTTTTGAGAGATATAAAGATTGAGGTAAAACTAATAAGGTAGGGAGCTCAGTGTAGATGCAGTTCACCAGGCGACCACCATCTTGGAATAACAGTCTCCTTTTATGTCTTTCTAGATTTGGCTGATGTATTACCAAAGCATTCTATTCATTCAGACAAAAGCCTCCCAAAACGTACTCAATGTCAGTTGTACTGCACTACTATACACAGACAGTGCACTGTTTACTTGACAAATCCTCAATAAGATATTTCCGACTATTGGCTTTCTGGAGAAAAGTTGTACTAGTTTTATTTTTACTTTTTTTACACTGCTCAGACATCATTATACCTTGTATTCTTCCTTCCTGCCTGCATCATTTGGATGTCAGTTGCTATGTTCAACCATACATATTTGTCTCTTTTCCCCTTAGGCTATTCCTTCCTCCTGTCTGCATAGCTTTATTTCTACATCTTTGGCTCAGAAAGCAATGTTTACGCACTCTCTCTCTTTCTCCCTCAGAAAAAAATCTGCTGCTACTTAAACAAC
>NC_056736.1:489187500-489232500 GCF_019279795.1 Protopterus annectens | reverse complement strand
CTCTTTGCAGAAAGTCACAAGATTCTTTCCCCGGGAGTCCTCCACAATTCTTACTTTAACCCTAATTCTCACTCACATTTGAGAGCCTTGGTCCTTAAACACTGACAAGTGTGCTTTGATTGGTCAAAGTACAGACAATGTACGTAAAACATGCGTACTTGATAATGAATAAGTGTGGTTGTGTTTTCTTAACTGTCGCCATTTTTGTTGCCACTTCTGTCTCATAAATCTTCAATTAACCCCCCCCCCCCCCGACAAGATGAGTACAAAAAGAAAGAGCTATTCCATTGAGTACAAGAAAGGAATCATGGAGGACTCCTGGGGAAAGAATCTGATAGCTTTCCACAAAGAGAAGAACTTTGATCTCCGAATGGTCCAAAAATGGCAAGCAGAGTACGATAATCTCATTCAACAGGTGGACGGGGAAATGCTAAAAAGTGCAAGTGTGGATCAGGTCGGCAACCATTATTTCCTGAGCTGGATTGCTAACAGGAGAGCAAAGGCTTTGGATGTGCTCAAGGCTGATATTCAAGCATTTGCCCTTGCAACGGCACCACAGTTAGAAAGAATTCAAAACATCACAACATTGGCTGGATAGCTTCCTTCAGTGATATGATCTGTCTCTAAGAAGACAGACAATACTGTTCAAGCTGGAAGATACTGAAGTTATTAAACTTGCAATTGCATGCACATCCTTTGTTGATGTTATCGACTTTTCTAAATACTAACTCTCCAACATGATTGCTATGGATGAAACCGCAGTGTTTATGGGCCAAGGATCTCAAACAACAATTGATCAGAGGGGTGTCTTGTCAATCTACATTCCCTCCACTGGTTACGAAAGTGCATGTGTTACCTGTATTTTGGCAATTCATCTAGAAGGAAAGAAAACCCCACCTCTAATCATTAGCAAGGACAAGAAAGATAAGACTGAACGTGTTTTAGGCATTTACATTCTTGAAACCAAAAACAACTGGTGCACACAAGCAGTTATAAGCAAGTGGGTCAATGTAATGTTGCCACTTGTTTTGCGAGATGGCGAAAGAGGTCTGCTAGTCTGGGATTCAGCCAGCACTCACCACGCTAAAGACATGAAGAACTTCTTGCACAGAGAAGAATAAATCAAATAATGATTCCCACAGGAATTACTGCCTATCTCAAGACTTGAGATTACTATAAACAAGCCATTCAAGGACCATTTGCACATGGAACTCAGTGACTACATTGAAAATAGAATGGAGAGAAATCAGCGTCAAAACTTTGTGAAGCCTAGGCTGCAAGAGGTTGTGACTTGTATGAAGAATTCATGGGATCAAATCACTGACAACTGTGTTGCCAATGCACTATGAGCAGGTTACATGGACAAGCAGTGCTCATTTAAGGAGAGCTCTATTGCTAGGCATGACAAATTGGGGCCAATGGTTCTACAGGAAATGGAGTTGCAAGAAATTAAGGCCAGAATTTAGGGGTTGGAGATTTATGACAATGTTCCAGAAGAAGATGACATGACTGTATTTGATTAACTTTTCCGTTATCAGGGCAACAGAATGGATTGCGTCTGCTTTCAGCTGCCAGCAAGCTCTTGTCATTTATTGTATTAAGGTAACGTTTCATTATCAAGGGTTAATTACAAAGTAAGGCCACTAGTTCCCAGACTTCATTTTTATGACTTTCCATCATTCTTCTCTTACAGTTTGGATAAGGAATAAAGAAAGCATCACCACTCAAAAAGTGGCAGTTATTCACCTGTTTTATTCCCCTCCTCCTCCAATACACATGTATTGAGATATTTCCGCACTTTCTGTTAAGCACAAAATATTGCACTGTGAAAGCCAAGGTGTAGATATTCTGAAGTTGATATGATTGTTGCACTGTTTATGCAGAGTTCTCACACAACTGTTAACAAATTACCTAAAACTGTTGCCCAGTAACAGAAAAGTACCAAATAAATGTCAGTTTGTGTACATGAATAAATGTCAATTTGTGTACATGAATAAATGTCGATTTTTGTACATGAATAAATGTCGATTTTTGTACATGGATAAATGAATAAATGTAGATTGTTGTACAGTGAGGGGTAAATAAGGCATCCCCTGATAATAAGCCACAATGCATATTTTGCAGGGGAAAAGTATAAAACCCAGTCTTATTTTTGGGGAAATATGGTATATATATATATATATATATATATATATATATATATATATATATATATATATATATATATATATATATATATATATATATATATATATATATATATATATATATATATACATATATATATATATAAATATATATATATACACACACACACACACACACACATATATATGGGTTCCGTTCAGAAGCTCGAAATACTAAAATCTTGAATTTCAGTATTTCGATCCCAAGAAGCCGAATCCACATAATAGCAAAAGTTTAGAGGTGCGTAATTCAAAAATTCGAATACCGGAGGTTTTGAATTTTGCGCTTTTAAAGTTCTGCTATCGTTATGTATTCAGGTAAGTGTGTGTGTGTGTGTTAAGGGGTTTAGGTAGGGGCTGTGGTGTGTGTCAGTGTGTTTTGTTGCTGTGATGTGTGTGTCCGAAGAGAAAGTAGCTTTTGTGGTGGTGTTTTTTGTGTGTTTGTATGTAGTGCGACCTCAGAGTGAGAATATTTAAGTAAGGGGGTTTTGGGGAGTGCAGGAGGGCTTGCCCCCCTGCTTTCATGTAGTAGAATGATTGTGTGTGTTTGTGTGGTGGATGGTGTGTGTCTGTGTGTGTGTGTGTGTGTGTGTGTGTGTGTGTGTGTGTGTGTGTGTGTGTGTGTGTGTGTGTGTGTAGTAAAACTGCAAAATTCAAAACTTCCGGTATTCGAAGTTTTGAATTTTGCAGTTTTTAGTTTTCGTTGTTTTGTGGATTCCACTTCTTGGGCTCGAGATACTGAAATTCGAGATTTCAATATTTCGAGCTTCTGAAGTGAATCCATATATATATATATATATATATATATATATATATATATACTTACACACACACACATATATGTGAGTGCATGTTTGTCTGTTGATGTAAATATATATATATATATATATATATATATATATATATAGGCAATGTGTGTGGGAGCAAATCCCACATGTAAACAGTTTTATTTAGCTTTTCAAAATGGTTATTTATTTCAGCAGCTGGGATAAGGTCATTGTCATAAAGAAGTAGTTATGACATTTTACTTCATGTGCGGCAAATTAAAGAGTATTTGCAGAACTGCTCAAAAGCAACCAAATACAGTCAAATTTGAAGTACAATTGTAGATTTATAGATTGTGCAGTACTGAGTTTAAGGAAGGATTTTTTTATTTGTTGCATTTGTGACTGGTTATGAGAGTTTAAGGATTTGAATTTGTTCAACAACTGAGCAATTTTCAGATAGTTTGTTTACACCAGTTCTTGTTTAATGGTTGTAGTTATTTACTTGTAAATAGTAAACCATATAACCATTCTATATGCTTACATGGAAGACACACCTGTATATATATATATATATATATATATATATATATATATATATATATATGTGTATGTCAGTTGTCAGTGGCAGCTCGTGCTATTGGACTGCAGAACTGCAGCCCCCCCCCCCCCCACAGCTGTACAGAAAACAAGAAACCAAATAAAAATAAATTAACGAATCCCAGAAACTCCATGCAGGTGTGCTCTGAACTCGAATCCGGACTGCTGTTTAACCATTCCAGATTTGGAAAGAAGGCATCAGTCTACAAATGCCCCAGAAGTCTATGTGGTTACAACTGCATAGACTGAAAGGGGATCGGACTGCAAGGTCTACAGTCTTTGCATGCCCAGAAGCCGAATGCAGAGCACACATGCATGCTCAGCATTCCCTGGGAAGCAGAAGCTTCTTTGAAGACTGTGTGTGTGTGTGTGTGTGTGTGTGTGTGTGTGTGTGTGTGTGTGTGTGTGTGTGTGTGTGTGTGTGTGAAATGCCCCAGTTAACTATAACTGGTGGCTAGAAAGTAACTCAGGCTGTAACTTGAACCTTGGTGCAGGTAACAAGAGCCTGAATTCCCTACCCACGACCACTTGTGAAATGTTTTCAGATTTTTGCCTCATATTTTTGTTCTGTTCTGTTCCTTATAAAATCTGTAGTTCTCTGGATGTTAAATTCACTAAATAATGACAGACATTTGAATTTCAGACTTCATATTCTTCAGAAAGTGCATGGTAACACAAAACATTTTATTCTAGCAATTTTCTAAGTTTATAACATCAATATTTGAAATGTGTCCTTATTTTGGGATTGTATTCCCCCATTATTGGCTTTGTCCAGTTGTTTTGTGCAAAGAGGTTGAGAGCGATGGTAAGAACTGAATTCACTAAATGATAACCATTTAAGTTTCATTCTTCCTCTCTTTTGAGAAACAGCTGATTTGGCATAGTGTATGTTGCTCTGACTGTAGTACACTGCATCCTGGGTTCAAGATTTGGAAGTGAAATGCATGGCGGTAGCACAGTATTTTATTCTAGCAACTTTCCAAGATTATACAAGCAATGTTTAAAATGTGTCCCTGGTTTTTGAGCTCCCCCCCATTAAATGTTGGCTTTTTCCAGACTTCTTGTGCTCATGTGCTGCAAAGTTAAGAGACACAGTTGAGTGTCAAGTGGATTTTATAAGGAGCTAAGAGCTTCAGGGGAAGAGAAGTTTAGTGTTGCTTATGCTGAGTCTACTTGCATTGTTAATTGCACAACAGGTAGTGTACTTGCTTTTGATGCACAAGGTTATGGGTTCTACTCCCACAATATGTAGATGCATTGCTGATACTGTGCTGTGTCGTACTTTTAAAGGGGGTGGATACTGCAGTCATGAGAATGTTCTCTTTGGAAGAGATACCTAGTAACTATGAACCTGTTATCAGTTTGCCATCCATTCCCTATTGCAATATTACTAGCTTATCATTTTTTAAATGTAACATGGGCAATGTATTCCTCAAGGATAACAGGCACTTTATTTGTAGATAAAACAATGAAATATAAAATTGTTTGCTAGTAGCAACCTCTTCATTAGTTACATATCTCTTTAATGTGGAATTATTTAGATGACTTTTACTTCTGCAGAGATTGCGCATATTTATTGATACTGGTGGATTGTAGAAGTCTGAGTAGACTTTCATGATGGAAATGTTCTGAATTGGGCAGTTTTGTCATTACTGGTGCATGCATTTTGTACAATTGTACTGTATTATACAAGGAATATAATTTAATACAATCAGGAAGGTGTATCAAAGAACACACATATGTTTCATGTGCAAGAGGCCTATATCTGAAAACAGCCCAAAGTTAATCTTCATCTGCCACTGGCCAGATGTATTTTCTTTGAATGTTGGTTTCAGTGCTGTTTCAATGAACGTGAGTTTCAAGAGCAGAGAAGTTGTAATGCTAAGCCTATTTTCATTATGAGACTGCATTGCTTTGTTTAGCAGATGTCTATTAGTGTTTGTACTGTAAAATGTGAAATAAAACTTTTAAATGAAATCCAAGTCATTCTGGAAGTAAAGCAGTCTACATTACAGTGTTTATATTAAATGGGGTGAAATAGCCAAGTAATGGGACATTGTAATGGCTGCAGGGGTAGGTCCCAATCGACCATGATTTTGTGAGGGGTGAAGGATGGCAAACTCAAAGACAGCCCCAGCTGAAGTATACCTCTCAACTGTGCAGATTTTCCCAGAATTAATAGATTTTATTTTGTTCCTCATAAAATGGGCAGTTTTCTGGCAAATCATTTAGGAATGAAGTCACTAAATAATGACAGACGTTGAGTTTCAGACTTCACACCCTTCAGAAAAATGCATGTTAAAGCAAGATCTGTTATTCTATCAACAAGTTTAAGTTTATACAAGAACAATTTTTAGTACTGTCTGTATGTTCCCTCAATATATTTGGCCTTGTCCAGATTTCCTGCATTAACAGGTTGGGAGGTACTCGCAAATAAATCACTTTATAGAATTAAGTATATCCAAACCTCTCAACTGTCCCCAACTTTGGCTCAGAATCTTGCTTTCCCCCTAATAATCCCTCCATAAAATGGCAATTTTGGAAGAAAATGTGGAGGGTTTACAATCAATAAATAATTGTTATGATTAACGTTATAGATTACTTTTATTTCAGAAATACATGCAGATTCTTTTTTGTCAGCTGCTCAATTTGACAGTACTAATATTAAAAAAAATATCCCTTCTTTAACAGGTTTCCAGCTTTATTTTTGTGGCTATTTTATATTTTTGCATCACATTTTTGGTCTGTTTTTCATAAAATTGTGGTTTTCTGGCAATTTAGTGGCAAATCATTAAAGATTGAAGTTAGAAAATAATGACAGACATTTGTGTTTTAGATTTCATACCTTTCACAAAATTGATACTAATGCAAGACCTACTATTCTATTACCTTTCTAAGTTTATAAGAGCAATATTTAAAAATTGTCCTTATTTTGGGCCTTTGTCCCACTTCTTTGTATGGCTTTGTCCAGATTTCTTGCTCTGAGGTTGAGAGGTATGACAAATGTGTCAGGGCCATCACTGTCAGCCAGAGACATTTCAAATTGTGACATACTTGTTGCACCCCACTCACCCATGTAGTGACTCTGGATGTGTCCAAGTAAGGCAAGGAGCAGTTATGCAGTGTTGTGTGCAGAGTATCCCCTATCCAAGGTAGACACAAGTACTACAGTGGCTTTTTATCTATCCTTGATTTTGTAGAATGTTCTGTTTTTTTGTCATATTTTTATACTGTTGATTTATACTTCTTATTATTCAGAAAATGCATACTGTTGCAGTACCTGTTGCTCTGTGTTTAAGTAGCAATGCTTTAATGACCACGAGGTAAGCTTGTCTGAGATTGTAAGATGAAAGTAAGCTTTAATAACCATACTGTTAAAGAATTATCAACATTGAAAGCCTTTTTGTTGTTGCCATTCAGAGAATATTTACATAACTAGATAATGTATAAGCCTTAGATATTGAAATGCATATGACAGTATTTGTAATACAGGATAGGATTACAGTATTTTCAGAAGCTCATTACATAGGTCCATAGGTTCATTGGTTGGTACTAGGCTATCCGCCCTAGGGCCTATACAAGCCTAGCCATAACAATTCCCTGGCTATTTCTTCCCACAATATTTACTTCTCTGGACCCCTGTCTAGCAGGGTGACTGACACGATCCCCGGGGTAAATTTCCTATCTCCCATCCAGTCATCAAGGTTCCTTTTGAAGATGGCCAAGGAGACACTTTGCTTGACATGTATGGGCAATCTATTCCAGAGTATGGGGAGTCTCTGGGTCAGGAACCTATCCCTCCAGCATGTTTTGTTCATTGTGATGACAATGTTTAGGTCCCTGGAGCATGTGGCTCTGATGGATTGGGATTTTTCATTAAGTGTAGCATGTCCAACAGCTCTGGGTTTGACATGGCCTTGTATGTTAAGCAGAGATTGCCTCTGAGTAGACGATATGCGAAAGAGTATACCTGGAGTTATTTTAGTCGGTCAGCGTAGTGAGGTGTTTCTGCAGCCTTTCCAGTTGTTGCAGATGTCTTGTGAGGTACATACCAAATGGGGCACTCTACTCTATGATGGGTCTAATGAGGGATGAGTACAGTAAGACAATGACGCCCTTTTTTTCTGGATGAAAAGCCCTTAGTGATGAGGTATGCCACATAAAAGGATTTCCTGATTGTTGTGGCAATGTGGTTATCGAAGGTGTGACCACTGTCCACCATTTGTTGGAGACTTGTAGTCATCTTTGCAGGCCTTAACCGTAAACTAAGCAGAATGCCCATCTATCATGTGTGGTCCATAACCTGTGCAGTAATCCTTTAAGCAATTTATCCTGAGCTTGTTTCTTGTTTGCTGTTCATTTTTGACTTTGATCATGGCTTCCCCATGAAACAAGTAGATAGTTGTTGTCAGGCAGCAGGTCTTTTTTGGATAAGAAACATTTTTACAAGTGAGGGGATCACAAAGTTTGCTACATTCAGCATGTTGCTTGGTACTTTTATAAAGTTGTATATAAATTATAATTAGAACTGCAATGCAAGCAGAAGTGGTTTGAGTTGAGTGCTGCCTGTTTTTTTATACTTTATTTTGATTGGTATTCCAGTAATATATTTAAAAAGTAATTTAATTGTTCTTGCCTCACAACCTTTTTGTTTCCATCTAGATATTAAGTAGGCTGTCATATAGCCAATACATTGAATTTTTTTTTTTTCTTCTACTCTTCCTTTTGTCTTGATTGGACTCTCATAACGACAGTTTGGCACCCAGGACAGCATATTTAATTAAATTCCCAGTTTTTGTGGTTTTGAACATAGCCCTGCCCCTTTTAGTTGATCACACCCCTTTCCATTGGCCTCACCCATTCAACTGTCTCCTGCAGCCCCCTTTAATTTGAAGTCACCAGCCGCCACTGGTCTATGTATATATATATATATATATATATATATATATATATATATATATATATATATATATCTTCTTCTTCTTACTTCGGCTTTTCCTGGTTAGGGGTCGCCACAGTGGATCACCTGTCCGCTCATGATTGGCAGTGGAGTTTTACAGTGTCGAGTTGCCAGCCCGGCGCCCAACCTTCCACGGAAGGCACACACACCCACACACACACACGCACTCATACCTAGGGCCAATTTAGAGTGTCCAATCCACCTGCAGCATGTCTTTGGGATGTGGGAGGAAACCGGAGCACCCGGAGGAAACCCACGCAACCACAGGGAGGACATGCAGACTCCACACAGAAGGCACCCCAGCTGAGGATCGAACCGGAGCACCTCTTGCTGTGAGGTGGCAATGCTAACCACTGCACCACTGTAGGGTATATAGGGCCTATATTAGAACATCAAAGTTTCAGGTCTTCGAATGTTCTAATATCGACACCTAGTAACCGAAAACCGATAAGACCGAAAATTTAGAACATCGAATTTTTTCCTAGGGAAAAAAATTCACTGTTCCAAAACACATACACACAATACAAACACACCAAACAAACAGCAATCCATACACATACACCTAAAATCTTACATCTAAACCTACACTAAACTGTACATACACCACTATCTACCCACTTACCTTAACCCAAACCCTAACCCTAAGATCCATCACTATCGCACACACACCTCACCCGCGCCCTAACCCTAACTCACCTATCCCACCCTAACCCTCACCTCCAAACATTCACACACTTACCTGAACCGCGCCCTTACCCTAACTCACCTATCCCACCCCAACCCTCACGTCCACACAATCGCACACTTACCTGAACCTGACCTTAACTTTCCACCGCAAAGCTGAATATAGCGAAGTGACAGGAACGGACAACCAAATTCTTTCCCTAGGATTTCGGTTATCTAAAACTTCGCTATTTTCAGCTTTCGGTTACTAGGTGTCGATATTAGAACATTCGAAGACCTGAAACTTCCATGTTCTAATATAGACCCTGTATATATATATATATATATATATATATATATATATATATATCTATATATATAATGTCGAAATACTTAAATCTCGAATTTCAGTATCTTAAGACCATAAAGGCAAAACTTCAAAATAGCGAAAGTGCATAAGCGCGAATCCGAATATCTTGAATCTGTTCTTATGCATTTATGCTACATTACGTGAAGTGTTTGGCTGGGATGGTGTCCGGAATTTAAGGTGAGTGAGTGTATGTGAGTGTTTTTGTAAGTTGTATGTGTGGGTTAGGGTAGAGAGGTGGAAGTATGAGTGTGAATGTTGGATGTGCTGGTGTTTGTGTATGTGTAATGTGTGTGATTGTGTGTGTGTGTGTGTGTGTGTGTGTGTGTGTGTGTGTGTGTGTGTGTGTGTGTGTGTGTGTGTGTGTGTGTGTGTGTGTGTGTGTGTGTGTGTGTGTGTGTGACTGTAGAATGTCTGGGTATGAGATTTTTTTTTTTTTCTGTTTGTACGATCTCAGAGTTGTTATATATAAGTAGTGGGGCTTGTCCCCCTGCTTACATGTAGTGTAGGGTCGTGTAGTTTGTGTGGCGTGGGTAGAATGGTGTGTGTGTTGTGTGATGTATGGCACAGCTTATGCAGGTGCCTTTCTTAACCATTCAGATATATTCAAAGAGGAGGATGCAGCATTAGTGTTTAAACCACCAGTACCTTAATTTACCTACTAAATCTGTCCTTGAAAGTAACGCTGTAAAACAGGTGGAGTGCCATGTCCTATTTTAGTGTTCTATTTTAGTGTAATGTGTTTTTTAACAGTATGACTTTAAATGACTAATTGGCTTTTGATCAGGTGGTGTGTGTTTTTTAACATTTAAATGGGTGGATTTAAATTGAATAGTAGATTCTGAATTATGTGCCTCTTCAGTCAGAATTATGCAACCAGACAAGGGAGGCGGCCTGGTTGCAATGAACATAGATGATTATAACAACAGAATGTCAGCAATTTTGTCTTCTGAAACTTACCAAGAGGTGTCCAAAAATGAGTTGAATGGAAATCTGGCAAGAGTTTGGTCTTATTATGAAAACATGTTTATTAATGAATCTATTGACTAGGAAATTTTCAACTTTATTTACTGTGCATCTCCTCGAGTACCTGTTTTGTTCAGGAACCCGAAAATCCACAAAAACATTAGAGACCCTCCCATGCGCCAGTTGGTGAGTGCTAGAGGGAGTGTAACATACGCAGCAGCCAAAGTTGTGGATCACATTCTAAAAAAATATGTGGCTAGTGAATCATATATTTCTAAAGATTCCTGGCCCTTTTTGGGGAAGGAGAAAAACATTTCATACAGTCCTGATTACCACTTTCTGACGGTAGATGTTGTTGACCTGTACTCATCCATTCCACATGATGTAGCGGTGGAATGGATTGAGTTGGAAATTACCACAAAGCAGGCACCAGCGAGTGAAACTTCAATGGTAAAAGACCTATTGGACATCATTTTAACATGTAACTACTTCTCCTTCAATGATAGATGGTTCCATCAGTTAGTTGGAGTCCCCTTGGGCTCACCATGTGGGGCGAGTGTGGCCAACTTGGTCATGGCCCATTGGGAGAAGGAATTTGTGTTTACTAACTCTATCTTCCTAGAACGAGTATCCTTATATACCAGTTTCTTGGACGACATTTGTATCGTTCTCAAGGGCGACTTTTTGGTGGCCAGTGACCTGGTAGAGATGTTCAACAAGTCGACGGATTTCTTAAAGTTTACCTCTACTTTTGACACAGACAGAATAGCATACTTAGATGTGGAATTATTCAAGGACAGCAACCAGAACCAGTTTTTAGGCAAAATTCATCGCAAGCCCACCTTTTCCAATTCTTATTTGCATTTCGATAGTGAACACCCGGCCTTGCAGAAGAGATCAATAGTAAAAGGCCAATTTGTGAGGGCGGCCAGAATGGTCTCTGAGAGATGGTGACTTCCAGGAAGGGCGCCGGTTCATATTGAATTTGTTTTTATGTAGGGGCTACCCTGAGGAGTTGGTTGTTGATTTGTGTCTAGAGGTTAGATCCAAAAGGGAAATGGGCTATTTTCAACCCATTTTGGGTCACTCTGCTTCGGAGAATAGCTACCCCAGGAGTGACAGCCAACTTAGAGGTGTATACCATTGCAGTTTCATTACTACCTTTAGCATGGATGCTAGAGCTATAGTGTCCATCATCCAGAAAAATTGGGGTTTGTTGCCAACTGAACTAACAGGACCCAATAATTTAGGGTCGGCCCCGAAGATTACATTCAGGAGGGGTCTGAATATCAAGAACATGTTAGAAAGGAAAGATGGCAACATGACTCCAAGAGCTGGCGTGTATAAGTGCAATATGTGCAAACATTGTAGATATGTGAGGTCGGGCACATATTTCATGATTAGGGACATCAAGTACCTTATCAAAGGGAGATACAATCGTGCATCGACACACGTGGTGTATCTCGCTTCTTGTTCATCATGCCCAGCTTTTTATGTGGGCAAGACGGACAGGAGATTGAATGAATGCATGTACGAACATTTATATGCCACGAAGAAGATTAAACTGGAGAATGCCCTAGCAAGTCATGTCTACAATCACCCTGGCCATGATTTTACATTTATGATCATTGACCAGTTGAACTATGTGAATTGGGGGGACTGAATCCCTGAAATTAGAAATGAAGGAGCTTATGTGGCAGTTGAGACTAGAAGCCTACCATCACCCCGACCACTACCATCACCCCGACCTCAATAGTATGTTATCTATCAGCTGTGTCCTTAAGCTGAGGAGTTTGGAAAGATGATGCATGGTGGGTATAACTTCGGGTGTGTTTTGGACATAGGACTGGCTGAGTGATCTTGATATATACATATATATATATATATATATATATAAATATATATATATATATATATATTATACCATGTCTGGTAGATAGAATGTCTTTTTATCAACATTTGAAATATGATGGCATTTTTTTTATTTATTTATTTTAATGTGTCAGTATTATTATGCGTATTTGGTTCAAAGTAAGTGTGTTTTTATAATATTATTAACTGTCGATTGCATTATTCAAGTGCTATGTAAGGAACAGTATTAGCTTCACAGTTGTATATTTTATATCACATACAACTTTTTATATTGTGTGTTTATGGGATAGGTACATTTTAGTCAGATTGAAGCTACCTGTGCCTGTTCCTTTAAGGTAATTGGAGGGTATGTTTTGTAATAGACTTTGCTTGCAATGGCTTTAAATGTAGCAGCACTTAAGTGTGAGTTGTGCTTAATAAAATTGAAGTTGTTCGTTTATTGGCGTCTTGTTTGCTTATCCCTTTGGAATTTTAAAAAGACCTGCCTCAGTGAGTTTGGCTATCTGGATGTGTTTATCTTTGATGAGTTTCACCTCTCTGACTGTGCTTATTGGAGGTGTTTAGTTCTGCTGCTTGGAATTAGGAACTGTGTTGGCTTAGTAGCAGCTCGTTGCTTTTGCCTTTGACTTCCAGAACAAGCATACGTGTGTTTGGGAGGCGTTTAGTCCTGCTGTTTGGCATCAGGAGCTGTGCTGGTTTAGTAGCAGATTCTGAAGAAGTCTTTGGCTACAAGCTGACAAAAGCACTTAATCTTTTGGTCAATAATGGATTTTATCTGGTTCTTGATATGTTCCTGCTTTGCACATTTGGACCTTTGTTTTGGCTGTTGGCTTCAGTGTCCTGGTTCTTGGTCATGCATTTGACAGACAAACCATCCTCCCAGAATGCAGCATTGACAATAACTCACTTCAAAGTAAAAATGTAGTTAGAGACCTGGGAACTTGGGTTGATGACACCTGATACTTTGATCGTGTTATATCAGCAGTTGTTAGGAAATCCTTCTACCTGCCACAACTGATCACCAAGGAAATATCATTTAGATCTGAAGAGATTATTATCTCCTTGTGTTCAGCACTGATGAGTCCACTTATACAACACAATTCCTCTTTGGGATGTATCTCGCCAGACATACCAAACAGATGCAAAGACTCCAGATGTTCGTAAAAATGACGATTTACAAGCTTAACATACCTGAGCTACAGGAAAAGACTAAAAGCACTGTCCCTTTTTTCTGTGTCTTGCATGCTCATCAGAAGGGACCTATGGCTTGCCTTCTCAGCATTCACTTATCCAGTAATCATGGATGTCTTTTAATTTTGCATGTCAAAGAGTTCCCAAAGCACCAGAAGAAGTGATCTAAACTTGCTTCAGCAGATCAATAAAACAAGTTGGAGATTCAGACTCATTACTCAGGGTCTACCTCACCTCTGGAATAGACTCCACCTCCAGATAAACTGATACAATACACAGTATTCCTACAAACAGGACCTGCATGTTTGGATGGGTATTTATAAATTCATCCCAGGTTTGACTAGGCTAGCCTTCCTTGAAAGGGGAAGTAAAGTCTAGAGAGAAAATGAAGAAGATATCATGGTCACAGGATTATTAACCTCGAACCTCCTATAATTCCAATGATTGTTATTATGTTGACTGACAGCTGGCGATGAGAGTTTTTGTACTTATTAGCTGTTAGTTTTGTATTTTACTAAATATTTTTGTGTATGATTTATGCATCTGTGATATACGTCTCTATACCTCAACTATATAATTGCAAATTGTTGTTGTGTTTTAGTGCCTTATTGTATTGCACTGTTTATGCTCTTAGATTAGGTTATGGCCGAAAAGGATCCTTGATCTGATCTACCTGCCCAGTTAACATACTTAAATAAATAGATAAGCTAGACAGACAGATGGATAACTTAATAAATAAAAATAATAAATGCAAAAATGATACAAATGACTCTGCATGGTGCAACTTAACTAATTCACATGTACTATGCAAGAAATTCTCAATAAGTCTCAACATTTGTATGTAAACAAAGTGAAAGCCAGAGATGACACAACACATTCAAAAAACATAATAAAAGAGAGTATATGTTAAAATAAAGAGCAACAGCGTCATGATTTCTTATCAGGTTTGTCTAAGATGCTCATCAGCATTAATGCAATGCAGCAAAATAGGCTACTACCAGTCTGGTGGAACACTGCAAACAGGCATTCACAAGGAATGCAGCTTAAGAAGGTCCAACAAGAACAACATTCATTTGTAAAGGTTGATTTACCTCAAACTAAAATCCAACAGAATAACTTGAAAACATTCAAGAGAAAATACAGAAATTGGTACTAAATCAAATTATGATATTTCAGTTTGGCAACATGGTACAGAGGGAAGGAGCCCTGACTGTCATCCAGATATACTAAGTTAGATCAGCCACTAGGGTGCAGATAGATTAAAGTGAGGAGAGGACTGAATGGACAATGCCAACTTTCCTTTCCTTGCATAGAGGCGAGTGGGAGTGGGTTCTCATTTGTAGTCATGGTACTTCCTGATGAGATAAGTGGGTCCTTCCATGCTTACAGGAGGCAGAAGTGACATCATGTGTAGTGGTTCACATGACATCATTACTCACTTCACACCGATTAGTATTCTCTCCACTAACGCTAAAAGAATTCAGTACTGTTCACCTATATGACATCTTTCTACTCAACTCAAGTCCTTCAGGTAGAGAGGCAACCTCACTAGAATGCAGCTAAAAGACATCTCTTTCTGCAGAAAGAAAGCCAAGATATAAAAAGGGGATATAGCAATATCTCAGTTCTTCATGAAAAAAATATAACCAACTCCACTGAGAATTAAAGACTGATACCAATGGCTAGGTAGGGACTAAAAAATAAAGTACAAAAATAAGAGCATTTATAATTTGCAAAACAGGAATGACAACACTAAAGCATTCTGTGCAGACAATTGTATGTTATTCCACCTATCTGATGTGCTATACCTTAATGTACAGCTATACCTGCTGAGTCTAACATTTCTCCATACAGTCGTTGCCCTAATGTGCTCTAAATTTGTGTACTGATCCTATTTCTTCTCTCACTTTATTAACTTTCTGTATACGTATTAGTGTTCCTACTGTGTTGAACTATCTGACATATTGTATATATCTCTATCTCCTTTGCATTGTATCTATCTCCTTTGCTCTCTTTGAATATTATTGTAATGGTACTAGTATTATTTATTATTGTGGAGCTTTTCTTCCCGGGCCTCCACTGAAAACAGACATGTATCCAGTCGGACTATCCCGGTCAACAAATGTAAAATAAAATAAATAAATTATTGTTCAATTTGCTCAAAACTGATTCATAAAATATTGCAAATATCTGTGCATGCAATTATGTGAATTGCTACAAATTTTATACTGTCAACATAGGTAGGTGGATCAAAACATTGGGAAACCAATAAAAACATTTATAATTTGCAATAAAGAAATGACAAACCTAAAGAATTTTTTGCAGGCAATTTTATGTTAGTTTTTAATTCTTTCAGAACTGATTTTTATAAAGTATTTAAAATATAACTGCATGGAGTTATTTGATTTACTGCAAACTTTTTGGTTATAAAAAGGAAAACTAAACCAAGTTTAGATGCGTTGAAATCATTCCATGAAGTAATATGTTGCCATAAACAGATCTGTAAAATATCATATGCAGACAGGGGATTCTCAACCCCACCATAAAATGCACCAGTGAAGGATTAGGTGGATGGATAGATGGATGGATGACCACTTTCTCCACGTCTGTAAAACTTCAGCTTGGCAAGCTAAGAACTTGGTTATATTCAACTGGACGTATAAGAGAATTTAAGTACCTTTTTATGCACTTTTACTTTTAAAAAATACAGTATTTAAATTGATTTAAACTGTGTATGAAGGAGTGTTGAAGGAATTTTTAACTGGTTATTCTGCTCTTCAGTAACTTGAACTAAAAGCTAGTGTTGGCTGAATTTTGTTATTTGCTAGTAATTACAGGTGTGGGGGTAGCCACATTCAGTGATTTCCTGTCCTTGCATATTTAAACTGGTGCATGTGAAATAATTCCTGCTTTAAAACTTCAGCTTGGCAAGCTAAGAACTTGGTTATATTCAACTGGACGATAAGAGAATTTAAGTACCTTTTATGCACTTTTACTTTTAAAAATACAGTATTTAAATTGATTTAAACTGTGTATGAAGGAGTGTTGAAGGAATTTTTAACTGGTTATTCTGCTCTTCAGTAACTTGAACTAAAAGCTAGTGTTGGCTGAATTTTGTTATTTGCTAGTAATTACAGGTGTGGGGTAGCCACATTCAGTGATTTCCTGTCCTTGCATATTTAAACTGGTGCATGTGAAATAATTCCTGCTTTAAAACTTCAGCTTGGCAAGCTAAGAACTTGGTTATATTCAACTGGACGTATAAGAGAATTTAAGTACCTTTTATGCACTTTTACTTTTAAAAATACAGTATTTAAATTGATTTAAACTGTGTATGAAGGAGTGTTGAAGGAATTTTTAACTGGTTATTCTGCTCTTCAGTAACTTGAACTAAAAGCTAGTGTTGGCTGAATTTTGTTATTTGCTAGTAATTACAGGTGTGGGGTAGCCACATTCAGTGATTTCCTGTCCTTGCATATTTAAACTGGTGCATGTGAAATAATTCCTGCTTTAAAACTTCAGCTTGGCAAGCTAAGAACTTGGTTATATTCAACTGGACGTATAAGAGAATTTAAGTACCTTTTTATGCACTTTTCTTTTAAAAATACAGTATTTAAATTGATTTAAACTGTGTATGAAGGAGTGTTGAAGGAATTTTTAACTGGTTATTCTGCTCTTCAGTAACTTGAACTAAAAGCTAGTGTTGGCTGAATTTTGTTATTTGCTAGTAATTACAGGTGTGGGGGTAGCCACATTCAGTGATTTCCTGTCCTTGCATATTTAAACTGGTGCATGTGAAATAATTCCTGCTTTAAAACTTCAGCTTGGCAAGCTAAGAACTTGGTTATATTCAACTGGACGTATAAGAGAATTTAAGTACCTTTTATGCACTTTTTCTTTTAAAAATACAGTATTTAAATTGATTTAAACTGTGTATGAAGGAGTGTTGAAGGAATTTTTAACTGGTTATTCTGCTCTTCAGTAACTTGAACTAAAAGCTAGTGTTGGCTGAATTTTGTTATTTGCTAGTAATTACAGGTGTGGTAGCCACATTCAGTGATTTCCTGTCCTTGCATATTTAAACTGGTGCATGTGAAATAATTCCTGCTTTAAAACTTCAGCTTGGCAAGCTAAGAACTTGGTTATATTCAACTGGACGATAAGAGAATTTAAGTACCTTTTATGCACTTTTCTTTTAAAAAATACAGTATTTAAATTGATTTAAACTGTGTATGAAGGAGTGTTGAAGGAATTTTTAACTGGTTATTCTGCTCTTCAGTAACTTGAACTAAAAGCTAGTGTTGGCTGAATTTTGTTATTTGCTAGTAATTACAGGTGTGGGGTAGCCACATTCAGTGATTTCCTGTCCTTGCATATTTAAACTGGTGCATGTGAAATAATTCCTGCTTTAAAACTTCAGCTTGGCAAGCTAAGAACTTGGTTATATTCAACTGGACGTATAAGAGAATTTAAGTACCTTTTATGCACTTTTTCTTTTAAAAATACAGTATTTAAATTGATTTAAACTGTGTATGAAGGAGTGTTGAAGGAATTTTTAACTGGTTATTCTGCTCTTCAGTAACTTGAACTAAAAGCTAGTGTTGGCTGAATTTTGTTATTTGCTAGTAATTACAGGTGTGGGGTAGCCACATTCAGTGATTTCCTGTCCTTGCATATTTAAACTGGTGCATGTGAAATAATTCCTGCTTTAAAACTTCAGCTTGGCAAGCTAAGAACTTGGTTATATTCAACTGGACGTTAAGAGAATTTAAGTACCTTTTATGCACTTTTCTTTTAAAAATACAGTATTTAAATTGATTTAAACTGTGTATGAAGGAGTGTTGAAGGAATTTTTAACTGGTTATTCTGCTCTTCAGTAACTTGAACTAAAAGCTAGTGTTGGCTGAATTTTGTTATTTGCTAGTAATTACAGGTGTGGGGGTAGCCACATTCAGTGATTTCCTGTCCTTGCATATTTAAACTGGTGCATGTGAAATAATTCCTGCTTTAAAACTTCAGCTTGGCAAGCTAAGAACTTGGTTATATTCAACTGGACGATAAGAGAATTTAAGTACCTTTTATGCACTTTTTCTTTTAAAAATACAGTATTTAAATTGATTTAAACTGTGTATGAAGGAGTGTTGAAGGAATTTTTAACTGGTTATTCTGCTCTTCAGTAACTTGAACTAAAAGCTAGTGTTGGCTGAATTTTGTTATTTGCTAGTAATTACAGGTGTGGGGTAGCCACATTCAGTGATTTCCTGTCCTTGCATATTTAAACTGGTGCATGTGAAATAATTCCTGCTTTAAAACTTCAGCTTGGCAAGCTAAGAACTTGGTTATATTCAACTGGACGATAAGAGAATTTAAGTACCTTTTATGCACTTTTCTTTTAAAAATACAGTATTTAAATTGATTTAAACTGTGTATGAAGGAGTGTTGAAGGAATTTTTAACTGGTTATTCTGCTCTTCAGTAACTTGAACTAAAAGCTAGTGTTGGCTGAATTTTGTTATTTGCTAGTAATTACAGGTGTGCCGGTAGCCACATTCAGTGATTTCCTGTCCTTGCATATTTAAACTGGTGCATGTGAAATAATTCCTGCTTTAAAACTTCAGCTTGGCAAGCTAAGAACTTGGTTATATTCAACTGGACGTATAAGAGAATTTAAGTACCTTTTATGCACTTTTCCTTTTAAAAATACAGTATTTAAATTGATTTAAACTGTGTATGAAGGAGTGTTGAAGGAATTTTTAACTGGTTATTCTGCTCTTCAGTAACTTGAACTAAAAGCTAGTGTTGGCTGAATTTTGTTATTTGCTAGTAATTACAGGTGTGGGGTAGCCACATTCAGTGATTTCCTGTCCTTGCATATTTAAACTGGTGCATGTGAAATAATTCCTGCTTTAAAACTTCAGCTTGGCAAGCTAAGAACTTGGTTATATTCAACTGGACGTATAAGAGAATTTAAGTACCTTTTATGCACTTTTACTTTTAAAAAATACAGTATTTAAATTGATTTAAACTGTGTATGAAGGAGTGTTGAAGGAATTTTTAACTGGTTATTCTGCTCTTCAGTAACTTGAACTAAAAGCTAGTGTTGGCTGAATTTTGTTATTTGCTAGTAATTACAGGTGTGGGGTAGCCACATTCAGTGATTTCCTGTCCTTGCATATTTAAACTGGTGCATGTGAAATAATTCCTGCTTTAAAACTTCAGCTTGGCAAGCTAAGAACTTGGTTATATTCAACTGGACGTATAAGAGAATTTAAGTACCTTTTTATGCACTTTTTCTTTTAAAAAATACAGTATTTAAATTGATTTAAACTGTGTATGAAGGAGTGTTGAAGGAATTTTTAACTGGTTATTCTGCTCTTCAGTAACTTGAACTAAAAGCTAGTGTTGGCTGAATTTTGTTATTTGCTAGTAATTACAGGTGTGGGGGTAGCCACATTCAGTGATTTCCTGTCCTTGCATATTTAAACTGGTGCATGTGAAATAATTCCTGCTTTAAAACTTCAGCTTGGCAAGCTAAGAACTTGGTTATATTCAACTGGACGTATAAGAGAATTTAAGTACCTTTTATGCACTTTTACTTTTAAAAATACAGTATTTAAATTGATTTAAACTGTGTATGAAGGAGTGTTGAAGGAATTTTTAACTGGTTATTCTGCTCTTCAGTAACTTGAACTAAAAGCTAGTGTTGGCTGAATTTTGTTATTTGCTAGTAATTACAGGTGTGGGGTAGCCACATTCAGTGATTTCCTGTCCTTGCATATTTAAACTGGTGCATGTGAAATAATTCCTGCTTTAAAACTTCAGCTTGGCAAGCTAAGAACTTGGTTATATTCAACTGGACGTTAAGAGAATTTAAGTACCTTTTTATGCACTTTTTCTTTTAAAAATACAGTATTTAAATTGATTTAAACTGTGTATGAAGGAGTGTTGAAGGAATTTTTAACTGGTTATTCTGCTCTTCAGTAACTTGAACTAAAAGCTAGTGTTGGCTGAATTTTGTTATTTGCTAGTAATTACAGGTGTGGGGGTAGCCACATTCAGTGATTTCCTGTCCTTGCATATTTAAACTGGTGCATGTGAAATAATTCCTGCTTTAAAACTTCAGCTTGGCAAGCTAAGAACTTGGTTATATTCAACTGGACGTATAAGAGAATTTAAGTACCTTTTATGCACTTTTTCTTTTAAAAATACAGTATTTAAATTGATTTAAACTGTGTATGAAGGAGTGTTGAAGGAATTTTTAACTGGTTATTCTGCTCTTCAGTAACTTGAACTAAAAGCTAGTGTTGGCTGAATTTTGTTATTTGCTAGTAATTACAGGTGTGGGGTAGCCACATTCAGTGATTTCCTGTCCTTGCATATTTAAACTGGTGCATGTGAAATAATTCCTGCTTTAAAACTTCAGCTTGGCAAGCTAAGAACTTGGTTATATTCAACTGGACGTATAAGAGAATTTAAGTACCTTTTATGCACTTTTCTTTTAAAAATACAGTATTTAAATTGATTTAAACTGTGTATGAAGGAGTGTTGAAGGAATTTTTAACTGGTTATTCTGCTCTTCAGTTATTCCCACCCACCCGCCCTGTTTTTGTTTTGGTGTTAATCTTAGTGGCATTGAAACTGCCGCCCCTCAGCCTGCCTCTGGGCCCATCTCATTTGCTCACTCAACTGAGTGCAGTGAGATCATATTCTGATTTCAGGCACTCCTACTGTGTACAAAGAGAGCATCTGGGAAATAGAAAAAAAAAAAAAATTAAGCTTATTTCCTGCCTTTCTTGTTAAGTGGTACAGACTATTTGTAGGCTTCTGAGCCCCCAAGCCCTTCTGTGTTTGAGGGAAGCCTTCTAGCTTGTTTTTTTTCTTGTAACTAGCCAGTTTTCTAGTTTCAGCACTCAAATCTGTTTCTTTGATCTCAGCACTTGTTCAGAAAAAAAAAAAAAAAAAAAAAAAAAATTTCATCTGCTTTTACTGTACTTGTGTTTTACCTACTTCTTTTACTTTTGCATCATCTTAAAATACTCAATTGTATTTATTACTGCTTGGTGTAACTCATTCTAAGCCTTTTGGTTTAAACACTTGGGCTTCGGACCAGTTAGTTGTTTTGCACTGAGAGGTTTGTGGTCTGCACTGTTGTGGCAGAACAGGTAGCTTACATCCTTCTAGGTTGAGAACTGCTGATTGAGGGCTCAGTGTCTGTTATTCTAAAAGTGTATTAATTCTGGTTTAAGCACTTGGGCTTTCAAGCCAGTTATTTTACATTAAGAGGGTTCGTGGTCTGCACTCTTGTGGGAGGAGAGGCTGGACTCTGCCCTTCTGAGCTGGGAATTTCTGGTTAAAGGCTTATAGTGCATGCATATCTGAACTGTTTCTTACTGAAGTTGGTGCGCCTTGTTTGCTGTGGCATAGACTGGATTCGGGCCTGCTGGATCTAGCTTTGTTTGTGTAACTTGAGCACTAATCCAGACATTCTCTAAAGTATTCAATGGTATTTATTACTGCTTGGTTGTAACTTGATTAAAGTGTAGCTATCATTCAAGTCTTTTGGATTAAGCACTTGGGCTTCAGACCAGTTGTTTTACATTAGGAAGGTTTGTGGCAAGCACTGTGGTGGCAGGACAGGTAGCTTTCATCCTTCTAAGTTGGGAACTGCTGATTGAGAGCCCAGTGTCCAAGTGTATTAGTTCTGGTTTAGGCACTTGGGCTTCAGGCCAGTTATTTTACATTAAGAAGGTTCGTGGACTGCACTCTTGTGGGAGAAGAGGCTGGACTCTGTCCTTCTGAGCTGGGAATTTTCTGGTTAAAGGTTTATAGTGCCTGAATATTTGAACTGTATCTTACTGAAATTGGTTCACCTTGTTTGCTCTATCATAGACTAGATCCAGGCCTACTGAATCTAGCTTTGTTTATATACTTGTTGTTTGTTTGCTTGTTATTTCCCTGGAAGCTAATTCACCTAATACGCAACTTCTCAGCTTCTGTGGATCACTAGTGATATCTGCATTGCTTACTGTACTTATTTCCTTGTTTCACTTGAAAGAAAGTTACTGTTTGTCGTTTTTGCATTTAGTTACTTGTATCACATTGCACTCAAGTTACCTGGCACTTGCTCACTAAAGCAATTATATAAGTCAGCACTAAAAATTAAAAGCACTACACCCTCACTCCCCACTGGCCCTTGTTTTCAATTAAGGATTTCCCAATATTATTCTAGCATGTCCAAAGGTCAGTTGTCAATCTCCTCTCCGGTCCAGCTGGTGAATCTGGGAATCTTGAGGCAATGTTATAACTGCCTCATGTACACAGACAACCCTCTCCTCCTCCCACATAACACAAATACTTGAGAGATGCAGCTATTTAGCCAAACTGGAGGCTGAGCTCTCTCAACTCAGGACTGGCAAGACCAGACAGGAGGAGAAGGCAACTACACACACCACAAAACCAGCCTCACATAATGCTACCACTCCACTGAATCAAACACATAAACACACAAAGACATACTCGGAGGCTCTGAGTAAAATTTACCTAAACAGCAGAGGCCTCCAAAGCAGACACCCAAACAACTGCTACCTCAAGACACCCCACAAGCAACACATAAACCACAAAAGCAGTGTGCAAAGCAGTCACAGCCCTTAAGGCCAAATACAACACCAAACATACTTGTCATAGGTGACTCCATAGTCAGACACACTGACGCCCCACTCACCAGGCTGAACAAGGAGAGGGTCACAGTAAGCTGCCTATCGGGCGCTAGAATCCGCCACATAACACAAGCACTCGGGTCACTCCACAGCAAGTACAAATATGACACAGTCATTGTCCATGCTGGTGTGAACGACCTGAGACGTACCTCCCTGGACTGCATGAAAAGAGACATAGAGGAGCTCTCTGATTATGTAGCCCAGGCAGGTATGACCCTAACCCTGAGCAGTATCCTTCCTTCACCAAGAATGATGCCACAATATAGAGACAAGATGATCAGCTTTAACAATTGGCTTAATGTCTGGTGTCATTCAAAGGGGATCCAGTGTCTGTCTGCCTGGGATGACATGCTTGACAAGCCACGCTGCTTCGCAAGGGACGGCTTGCACCTGTCACCCCTGGGATTCCGGATATTGGCTAAGGCTCTTGCCACCCCATAGTGCCTTTTTAGGCAAGGCTCAAATTCTAAACCTACCACCCTAGAAAACAAAAATGGGAAGAAATTGAGGGTAATGCTGCTCAATGCCAGAAGTCTAAATCTCAAAATGCACGCACTCGAGGCCCTTCTCAGTATGGAGAACATCGATGTCTGTGCTGTAACTGAAACCTGGTTCAAGGCTCCTGAGAGCACCCGGCACTATTAGGTTTTACCTCATATCATGCGTTCCGCCCCAAAACCCGGACCACTCCACAAAAGGAAGGTGTATCCATATTCATAAAGGATACTCACACCTCCAGGTTGGTGGCAACGCATGAAGCTTCGAAACCATCCAGGTGCAACTAACAATAGGCAAAACTGCTCTACAAATTGTAGCATGCTACAGGCCACCCTCTCAAACTCAGGAATCCCACACAGCCTTCCTGAAGACACTGGAGGGTATAAATGTATCTCCAAACACCATCATATTGGGTGACTTCAACTACCCGAATATAGACTGGGAACATTACTCAAGCCCTAACTTTCTAGCCCAACGGTTCCTGGAGTTCATAAATTCAAATGCCATGGAACAGCTAGTCACTGTTCCCACGAGAGGAGAAAATATACTAGATCTCATTGTCACAAACATGGGGACAAAATGCTCCACACCGGAAGTATATCCCTCATTGGTGAGATCTGATCATAAACTAATCTCACTGGAAATCCACACTCCGCCCCCACCCCAAACAAAAAAGACCATAGTGAAGAACTTCTCTAAAGCAAACTTCACACTACTCAAGACTGGTGTGGTATCCTTCAAGGCCCCTGAGTCAGAGGAAACCACAACCCAAGCTGCGGAAGCCCTTACAAATGCCTTCTATGAACACCTCCAGGACTGCATGGATCAGGCAATCCCAAATAAAACCAAGACTCTTTCCACAAAGGGCAAACGTCCAGTCTGGTGGACCCCAGCCATTAACAAACTTTACAATAAGAGGAGAAAGCTATTACATGATAGAACAAAATCCATAAAAGGGAAGTCACCCTGATCATTATTAGTAAAAATTACGAGCACTCATAAAATCAACTAAGGCCAATTTTGAGAGAAAAATTGCCATGGATTCAAAGGACAATCATAAGGCCTTTTTCAGCTATGTTAGGAACCTGGGTGGAAACTCACAGAAATGCTCAGAATTAGTCCAAAATGATACAAAAATCACTGAACCCACAGACATTGCCAACATACTGGCAGACAGGTTCAGTGCAAACTTCACCCCCCTCCCCTAAAGGAGAGATAACTATCCCAGCCGAGTGTAGCCTCCCGGACATCTCAAATGCGCAGGTGAAAGCTGCTCTCTCTAAAGCTAAAAACACAGCATCAATGGGACCGGATGGTGTCCCCGGCTGTGTGCTACACGAGCTAAATGAGGAATTAAACCCGCACATAAGGCAGCTGTTTAATCTCAGCCTTACCACAGGATACGTGCCCAAGGAGTGGCGTGACGGCAACTGTGGTCCCACTCCACAAAGGTGGCCTCACGGACCCTGGTAATTACCGCCCATAAGCTTAACAAGTCTAGTCTGCAAAGCTATGGAGAGGATCATAATGGAGCTCATAAACAAAGATATAGGGGACTTGCAGACATTGGACCCGACCCAGTTTGGCTTTGTCAAGGGAAGATCATGCCTTTTGAACTTGGTCGACTTCTTGAAATAGTCACCAAGGCCATTGATGAGGGAAAGGCAGTCCATACAGCCTACCTTGACCTTGCAAAGGCTTTCGACACAATACCCCACTCGGTATTGTAGAAAAACTTACCAGCTTAAATGTAAACCCATATGTCACAAGATGGGTTGCAAACTGGCTTAAGGACAGAACCCACAGGGTTAGAGCTGCTGGCGCTGTGTCAGACTCCAAGCCGGTCACAAGTGGTGTCCCACAGGGCTCGGTCCTTGGCCCCCTATTGTTTGGCATCTACTTCTCAGAAGTACAGGCCAACATGGGAGGACTTTGGCTGACAAAGTTTGCAGATGACTGCAAACTGGGCGCCATAGTGGAAAGTGCATCGGACACTGATATCCTTCAGAAGGGACTCACGGAAACAGATAGCTGGTGCCAGAGCCATGGCCTGAAGTTAAACGCCAAAAAATGTATAGTCATACCCTTCGGGAAAAAAAAAGGTAACCCCAAGCTACCATATAGGTGGCAATCCACTAAGCACAGAAGAGGTTATCAGGGACCTGGGGACCCAGGTTGACAGTGGCCTTTCTTTTGACACTCACATTGCTAAAGTGGTTAGAAAGACCTTCTACATTGCCCACCTGATCATGAAGGGATTCACATCCAGATCTAGTGAGGTCATTGTTCCCCTGTACTCTTCACTTATCAGACCAATGATCGAGTACAATGCCCCATTCGGGATGTATCTCACCCGACATCTGCAGCAATTGGAGAGACCCCAAAAGTTCCTCACCAAAAGGATAAAGGGACTCCAAAATCTGTCATATGCTGCCAGATTGAAGAAACTCCAGCTCTATTCAGTCGCATACCGTCTGCTCAGAGGTGACATGTGCCTGACATACAAGGCCATGTCCAACCCGGAATTAATGGACATGCTCCACCTCAAAAAATCCAAATCCACCAAAACCACTAGAGCAAGCGACTTAAACCTTAGCACGGATATAAATAGGACGTGCTGGAGGGATAGATTTATCACTCAGAGACTCCCTATGCTGTGGAATAAAATCCCGGTCCATGTGAGGCAGAGCACCTCGCTGACTCTGTTCAAGAGAAATCTAGACCTGTGGATGGGAGATCGTAGGTTTACCCCGGGAATCATCTCTGGGTCACTGCTGGACAGAGGCACAACAAACTAATGGGCACAGTATTTTTTCATATAAGGGGTGGCGTAAGCCACAATAATTTGGGCTAGGCTTATAAATGCCTTAGGGCAGATAGCCTAGTATAAACCTATGAACCTATGAACCTATGTAGATGTATGACCAGAATGCCCACAAATACATGCATACGGTGACAGTGCAGATGTTACAGGATGGGTAATGATCATGGTAGATGACTGACACCTTTTTTGTATCAGTCGTCCGTTGATGCTAAATAATTTCTTCACGAATGTCAGCAGTTCCTTGATCTGCGAATCTACCCAGGCATTCATTTTGCCCTATGGACCCAGACAGGTCACTTTTCCCAAGTCTGAAATGGCACTTAAATACCTTATATTAAGTCAGAGAACTCTTGTCCTGTAAAAATAAATACCCCTGCTAAGGTGTCCAACTGAGCTTGGCAGGGATGATTCATTTTTTCAGGACAAGGAAGGCAAATAAGTATTTTGACTTAAAAGTGAACTAATTTTATTTTAAGATGACATTTTGAAGCATTCTTGATAAACACTGAATACCAATATGCTTAAATATATAATTATGCTGCTGCTGGGTGATGCCTTGAATAGTTAATACTGAGAAATAATAAAAGTATTCTTTTTAACTTAAACACAAAAGATAACATCTTTCTAGGAGGAATGTTACATGATTATTTCATAATTATTTTGCCATTACTACACCAGAATTTCAAAATACTTACATGCACAGATTTACCATCTGAGTACTTTGTATCAGAGACTTTTTTCCTTCATAGGACAAAAAAATGTGGCATGTAAGTGCTCAGCAAAATGGTGCGAGCCTTTTCTTCATAGTTTGAATGGCAATAAACTTCAATTTTCATTGGTTGTACATGTCTTTTATTCAGGAGTATGCTTTGCACATGCAGATTAAGATAGGCAGGATTTTTTTCTTCACAACTGAAAAATAATCTGTACCCAATACACTGATATTAATTAATGCACAACTCAAAACTGAACCCTGGTTATCTTGTTTTCTCTCTACACAGGAGCTGGAGCTAACCTTATGCAGTCTACTGTTCATCCTTTCTCTTTTACCACAATTCCTCTAGCACAGCGCTATAACATTTAACATCTTATCATTTCTTTATATGTTACTATTACATTTCTTTTAATATTTTTTAATATCTGAATTTTGCTGCTCATTGAATGTCACTGTGCTTGTCAAAGTTTCATTTTGAAGCTTTCCTTCTAAGCTCTTATTTCTAAAAGGTTATGCCTTATCATGTTCAACAAAGTTCAGTAAATAAATAAATCTAGATCCCTGGCTACAAAACTTGGAAAAAGCCTGTTCTAGACTCCAAAGTACTTCACAGATATAATGAGGTGGTAGGCCAAAAACTGTTGAGTTATACATGGATTGCCACACCGCTAATGTAGCTGGTAATCAAGCATGTTACCTACACTACTCATAACATAACATGAGAATAAAATCACTCCAGCAGCAAGCAGGTGCAAATCTGTTTCCCCCAGTCATGGAGGGTATACACACAGTCACTCTGCATATGTTTTATGAATGGATATTTAGTTGATGAGATATAGTTTCAGGAACAATAGATTCAGTTGAAATCATTACATGAATATTTCTGCATCAATACCCATTATGTATATGGGAGAAATAGCAGCGAACTACTGAATAAAATAAAAGCATTGATACTTGATGGTTTTGTTTTATTTTCTGGATAGTGTTACTTGTGTACAACATTACAACCCATTTCACATAAACATACTTTGGTATGATTTGAATTTGTTGACCATTACTTTCACAAAGACTCACATATCAGAGGAAATAATTTGTTTTATTTCATTTCAGATGACACGTCCCACCAGCGATGCAACTCATCTGTCATTGGTAGGTCTTCAAAGAACAGTGCTGTTCATGAACTTCAGTCATGGAATTTATGAACTTACACAGAAAGCATCTTGTAAACCTTTGGGTGCTATACTGGAAGAGCTATGAAAACTAAGGTAGGACCCCACAACTATACTGCAAGCAGGGAAAAAAGGGGTAACAACTAGATGTGAATTTTCTGCTGCTCAAACCTGTGTCTGCACTGATCTTTGTATTCCAGTTCTACTGTCTGATGCTGTGGGGTACTTGAAACAGGGAGTCACTGCAAAAGTAAGGGGAATGGATGGGGGAAGGAAAACACAATGTAGATAAAAAGAAAAAAATTAGAATCGTGCTTGTCACTTTCAACAAACAAATTTAGCCGCAAGGTGAGAGACACAGTATCAATTTCTGTTTGAGTGATAAGAATGCCACTTTAAACAGCAAGAAATGAAACATCAGACGTTGCTAATTTATACAGTGCCTTCTCAGCCTTAGGGACACAGCAGGAAAGATTTTCTGCTTTGAATGCAGGCAATTTTTCAGCAGGAACAAAAACACAAAATCACCACAAAAGCAGAAAGTAGGGGTGGTGCGGTTGATTACTATGCTGTCTTTTCACTGTTGGAAACCTGGTTTCAAAATATGGTCTGTGTCATCAGTATAGTGTGTGTGTGTGTGTGTGTGTGTGTGTGTGTGTGTGTGTGCGTGTGTGCGTGTGTGCGTGTGTGCGTGTGTGTGTGTGTGTGTGTGTGATGTGTGCTGTGGGGTAAAGAATCAGAGAACCATTCCTGTTTCTAATCAGAACCTTAAAAAGTTCTTGTTTTCAGCTTTGTAATCTGCATGCATCTGCATTGCAATCATATGCTAATTAGAATCGTACTGCTTATTTGCATTTCAAAACACTCAAACATTTTTCTTTTGAGGGAAATGATTTGCTTCAGAAGTGTTTTATACAGCCCAGTTTTAGGAAAGGCAGGAGATTGTGATCTAAAATCCTGACTCTGCCATGTCCAAACATGTGGGTATCAACTGTCAGGTAACATCTCATTAAAAAAAAATACATTTCCGAGTTCCCTAATCAGCCCCAAACTGCTACAGCTTCATTGTGTTCTACAAATATTTCAAGGTGTTGTTTCTAACAGCTGCTGTGAAACAGATGCATTTCAAGTTTGGGTTCCAGTGTATCTTCTGCAAAGAAAGGACATGTTTTAGAAACTAAGCTGAATTATTTGCTTGGGTATTAAGGTTATAGATCAAAAGAAACACTGGAGGTGAACTGCTGTGATTTCAGAAAAAATGTAGATTTCATCTCAAAGAAAACCCATGAGTTAGCAGAAAGCCAAGATATCTAACGTGGCAGATGAGAGCTGCAAGTAGGAAATGGATAAATGACAACAATCTGTTTAGAGCTTTATGCAAGGTAACAAGAAGGGAGTGTTAAGATTAATTCTGAAACCATCAGTGTTATGTTTATCACTGACACAGCAGAAGGAATAGAAGTGAAGAGATGACCCTCTGAGGACTGTAACTGAAATCTGCAATACTGTGAAAGATGACTAAAGACATGAGTGAAATAAAGCAGCAGGTTAAACTATGGAGGGAGACATTCAGTGCAAACAAAAAAATATATGTGTTGGAGCAAGAGATCAGTGGGAGGCAAAAGACTGGAAAGAAAACAACGATTATGAAACATGAGCGGGATATGTGTGATCACATTAACTGGTAGTGCCATTTCATTAATATATTAACATTGTAAATTGTCTTAAGAATAGAGGCCAAGAGGCACACATCCATAAAAAGTCATTTTAACATTTGGGGCTCAGTAATACTAAAGTGTCCTATTTCACTGAACTTAGCAACACTATGATATTATGTTAAACCTAAAACTGAAAAAGAAAGTATCATTTTAATGTAAAAGCCTGCAAACCTGTTATCTTATGTAGATAGAGTGTCCAGATGTGAGTGATTATTATGAAACCAGAAAAAAAACGACATAACTCACCATTCTATTTGCTGTTAGGTTAAGATTTAAGAACCTTTTTTTGGTTCTTAAACCTTACTGATGTAATTAATGGCTGTTATTTATATCAGTCATTTTATTTCAATCATATCAAAAAGTTGCTAAGAAAGCAAAAGAGTGTTAACTTTACAATAACTTAATACATTAATGTAGAGGGAGGGTTATTTAATAGTGTAATGTAGATTATTAATGATATGCTCTGCTTATAAACTTCATCCTATAAACCAGGCTTTCATTTCCTCATTCTACATTTGCAGACTCTGTCACGCAAAGCATGTCACTTAACCAGAAGCTGCTTCCACATTGACCATCATACTTACGGTCAGTTCTTTTACCATGTTACATAAATGTTGTTGTTGTTGTTGTTGTTGTGCCTTTCAGCTTTTCCTGGTTAGGGGTTGCCACATCGGAACTCCAGTCCACTAATGATTGGTAGTTGATTTTTACATGCCGAGTTACCAGCCCTGACGCACAACCTTCAACGGGTATGCGCCATTCACGCATGTCTCCACGCAGAAGATGCTCTAGCTGAGAATCGAACCGGACAGCATCTTACTGTGAGGCGACAACGCTACTGCAGCACCACCAGCGCGGTTACATGAATAAAGGTTTTGAAAACTGTCTCCCATTTCCTTCATGTGCTATGCTGTAAAGCAAATTCAAGCAGCTTGACTTTTTAGCATAGAGGAAACATAGCAGTTCAGTAAATAGCAAAAACTTTTTTGACCTCTCTTTGCACTGTAGACTGTACAGAATATACAAGGAACTCTATTCCATGACACTCTGAACATGAACTGGTTTATTTACAAAGATTTGGTACTGATGATACATATAAAGAAAAGTGGCAGTTAAACAGTATGAGCTACTAAGTTTAGAAACATAATAACACTAAAAAACTGCTAACAGTGCAGTGTAATCAGCAATGAAAACAATTGGCTGACTTGTTATCTAGAGACCTATCAACAGACTAATAAAGTCTATTAAAGAGCAGAAAAAGTACACAAAGGCTGGAAATTAAAAGGGACAGATGGAGTAGAGTTTACTGAAAAATAATGAAGAACAGACTCAAAGAGACATAGAAGACAGATTAGAATTAGGTTTACAGGGCGATTACTTGTATTAGGTCATCTATAGAAAAGCAACACCATTCTAGGAAGGAAAGGCAGAAGGAAATAATGAGTGTTGTAATTAATGGGAGAGTCAGAGGCTGTAATTAAAGAAATGTAATGATGTAGGGTCCCCCATTAAGCATTTTAATCAAAATGACGTTTATATTATTTTAGAATATTGGATAACAGCAGATTTTTGCTTGTGCAAAAGTTGTAAGAACAAATCATATAATCCTGGGTTTAATTACTTCATTTTGCATTGGTGTAATCTTTGTTATACAGTGTTTGAATCATTGCTTATACTTTTGTGTCTTTTGCACAAGAGTCGTGGCTGAAAAGGGTCCAAGAATCAAACCCACCAATCTAGTGAACAAAGAATAAATAAATAAATAACTTGGAATAAGACCTAAACCACTCTGATAGCATAGAGGGATATAAAACCCTGACTACAGCCCAGCCAACCTAATTCAACTAGTGTCTTGTGTGACTAATGGAGCAGCAGGAAAGGACCAGGTATGCCCATTCGAAGAGGGTGGCTTCTCGTAGAGACACTCCCTAAGAGGAGGCATGGTCCAAAGAGGGAGGTTTCCCTTGGAGCATGGGAGGAGGGGAAAGGGAAGTGAGTAGGGTATAAAACAAAAATAAATAAAACAAAACAAAAAAACTTAGATAGAAGACAGACAACTCAAGCTCTCAGGATGCATTTAGGATCCACAATGGGCCCAGCAATACCAGAGCAGTCTAGGTGAGTAGGAGAATAACTGATAGAGCCAGCATGGCTCATAAAGAAGAAAGCTGAGAAGACCAAAAAAAAAAGGAACCATTTGAAATTTTACAACCCACTAGAGTGAGTCCTGAAACATGGAAAATAAATGGCTGAAAGAAAGGACGTACATGTAAAAAAGTCTAAGATGGCCATTTCCTGGAATATTCCTTTTTTGCTGAAGTATGGAGATCTTGCAGGTGCTATATACAAGCTTGATGGGTTTGCCCCCCACAATGGGGAGGTGCAGGGGGGAGAACAGTGATCTTTGATATTCACTTTTCCCTTGCACTTGGGTATCAGAATTCAGCATTTTGAGTGCTGAAATTTCAATAGTGAGCAAAAAAAAAAAAAAAAACATTAGAGAGGATCTCTGAAAATAAGGTCAATGGCCTTTGATTAAATGAATTCAGGAGAGTAGGCAGGTAATGAGATGGGGCGGCCACAGTGGAGCAGTGGTTAGCATTGCCGCCTCACAGCAAGAGGTTCTCCAGTTCGATCCTCGGCTGGGGTGCCTTCTGTGCAGAGTCTGCATGTCCTCCCTGTGGTCATGTGGGTTTCCTCCGGGTGCTCCGGTTTCCTCCCACATCCCAAAGACATGCTGCAGCTGGATTGGACACTCTAAATTGGCCCTAGATGTGCGTGTGTGTGCCTTCTGTGCAAGGTTGGGTGCCGGGCTGGCACCTCAACACCATAAAACTCCACTACCGATCATGAGCGGACAAGGTGATCCGCTGTGGCGACCCCTAACCGGGAAAAGCCAAAAGCAGAAGAAGAAGGCAGGTAATGAGATGAGTAAGTCTTTTTTATGTGCTATGTTTCATCAACAAATGGGAAACATAAACAGCTGTGAACCTCCATTAAGTTACTCATCTCATGATTAACAAATTATAGGGCAGAGTTAAATGTTATGCCTAGGTTCTAGGGACGACTGCTTGTTATTTTGTTAAGTAAAATTAAAATTATGAAATAGGCAGGTTTAAATCTGGAAGAAGAAAGTAAGTTCTCCCTTTGTAGCTGATAAGGCCATGGGTAAATATTCGATACTTTGAGACTGAAAGTTGGTATGTGGCTGTTGCTGGAGAGGAGGAAGTGAAATGTAAGAAAAGAATGTTATAGTCTGATTGATGTATAATAGCAACATAGCAACTGTTGAGACTGTCAAAAAGATAAACTACTAAAAATGGAGGTTATTTTAAGCTGGACTGACAAGTTGAGGACAGTGGTGTGCTTGATAAGTGTAGTGCATTAAAGGCATGTTAGAAGGTGTAATAACCAGTTTCCATCACTTGTTACAAGTCAGTGAAGATAAGGATGAGGAAGAAACTGCACTGGTACCATGTTAAAATGTCTGCACAGACTTCGTTCTTCGAATAAAACCCCAGAACTTGGTCAACAAATTGAAATAAATAGGTGAACTTAGGCCCCACCTGACTGAGTTGGTGGTAACTCAGGTGGATGTAAACGATCCCATGGCACCAGTCAATAAGTGTATGACAAAGTCTATGATGCCCTGTCTAAATTTCTGCTTGTAGTGTAAATATCCCATGGGTCACTAGCCTAACGGGACTGACTCAATGAACAAAGGATAAATACATACAATAAAATAACTAAGAATCCTGATAAATTACCTTTACTAATAACTGCTTGTATTGAGTAAAACAATGTAGAGAGAGCTGTTACTGTGGTTTGGCTTATTTTAAAAAGTTATGATTTACAACAGACCAACTCATAAATGAAGGGAATGACAAAAAGCTAAGCCTACATGACTGTTCTGAGGGCTCTAGGAAAAAATGTGGAAAAGCACTTTCCTTCTCTTACATTTGACTAGATTGGGATAGGACTAACTAGTATTTAAAGGACACAATAAACAGTCTGCTTAGGTCAGGGAATAACCGGACTAATAAAGAGAAGAATATCCATCATTGTGATGTTAGTAACATCTTTATAAGAGATCCGAATCTGTTTCATGATATTCTTTTTCAGACATCATACATATGATTCGTACTGTACCACATAATGTGTACTAGTCTTTCACAGATGATTGCAGCTGTAACAACATCTAAGTACTTCCCTGGAATAACAGTTGTTGTAAAATTCTTTAATAAAGCATGTTGGAAAATAAAATACAAGGAAAAACATTTCTTCCAAAAGGGTGCCTTTTGGGGGTGCACATTGAGGTAATGTTGCAACAAATAACTGGATGGGACGAGTCAAAAGAAACACAGAAAGCCTTCATGATCGTGTCAGAGTAGTATAGGCGGATGCCATCCATCTAGGTGACAAAGAACTAAGAAAGGAAGGGACAGAATTTTGTTTACATAAATTATCTCAATCACAGACTCAATCTAGTCTTCTCTATAATTAGATCTACCACTATCTCATTGACCCCCTCCATCACAGATTTATCACTTTCTCTCCTCATCTATCCAAAATGATTACCCTTTATAACAGCTCAAGTAGCCACAATTATTCTCATTTTCCTAATTACTTTACTTCTTTGTCATAAATGTAACAATATTTTCATAGTCATCCTTCTGCTAACATATATAATATTTCATTATCAACCACCTTCCCTGTTCAAAATATGTTCATAGTTAAGCTGCCTCTTCTTTTCATTATTTTAATTGCTAGAAATTGCAAGTAATATTGCACCATCCATTTCAGCGTTATATGTCAGCTATATACATGCCTGTGTTTATTTCTAAGCAATGTTCAACTCTGTATATACTTTTGCTAGCTATTTACTTGCTTGGTTTCTAAATGATGTTTATGTAAACTATTGCAATTGTTTTCTTTCTTTCTTTCATGTTTGCACACTTATCTATATTTTATATTCCTTCTGATATCACATAACTGTATTTTATGTAGATGTCAAAACTGATGTTAAATGTGGAGCTTTTTTATCTGGTACTCTGCTGAAAAAGGGTTTTATCCAAAATGGACTTCCTGGTAAAATTAAATAAATAACTGAATAAATAAAGAAAGTCATGTAGTCTTTGTGTCCTCACTTGTTTTTTTTATAGTATACAGTTGTTTCTTTCTGTAGATAATTATTATTTTATGTTATCTTTTTTTGTTTTGTTTTATTTCCTGCTGTAGTTGCCTGGTGTCAATAATGTCCTGGATACCCTTCGTCGTCTTTCACTCTGACATTTCCAGCAACCGTCTAACTACTCCCTGTTAAACCCAGACAAAATCTAGGCCCTGTAAGTTGGGAAATCTGTGTAAACAAGCAGATAGCAAACAGAGAGGAAATTAGGCCATCTTTATTTGTTGCTATCCTGACAGCTGCAGATGCCATTCTGTTACACCCTAGCAGTCATCTTGCCCATCCCACACAAATGTGCATTGACATCATGCATGTACAGAAGGGCTAGAGTGCAGGATAAGTGAGCAGACAAAAATAAAATTGTATCCAGTCAATCTGCTTATTCCTTGGGTCTCGGGATAGCTAACTGAATGTGATTTTCTAGGATAACAATGTTGTTGTACTATCCCTCTGTGCCATGCATTCAATATGTATAGTTGTTTCTGACAAGGTGGCAAAGTTAGCAATCCTCTGGCTGTTACAGGAGGAAATACACAATGTTCTCCATTAATGTATCTGAATTTCAGTGAAGTGCACCAATTTACTGAAGACAACATAGATAAGGAAAAGGCTGCACTATATACAAATAAAAAAAGACGAAATGATCACAAGGTTTGATAATCTGGTCTGTCAGGAAAATTTAGAATTTGTCTTTCTCATCTTCTAAAATCTCTGTGCTATTTAGACCATCATAAACCAGTGTTACACCACCCATACTCAATGAGCATTTTCAGGAATGCCAAAGGAATCCATAGTTTTGCGGTAGAATTGCTAATGCTCTAACTAAACACATGTGCAGGGCAAGTGTCAGTCAAGGCCATAGAGCGTGGCCAGACCTACATGCTGAAACATACTCAACATGCTCAACATAAACTGCAAGAAATGTGTCTTGTGCTTGGAAGAAGGGAACTCATCTACAGACACTCTACAGAGTACCCCAAATGTCAGAAATTTGTGAGTTGTTCTAGGGGCAGTTCAGCCAACTGCTGCAGCAGAAATAGAAAATACTGCTTTGTAATCAGGTTAGAAGCAGCAACACACCAGGAAATAAACACACTGTCATCATGACTGCCCCCTGCTTGCCGTGCATAAGGGAAAATATAAGGGGACTCTGCAAAAGGTACCATCCCTGATCCAGACCATTGGCATAATAAGGTTCTACAGGTTTACATCTCTAGACATGGGTATAAATAGGTCCCCCTATAAAGCCATAACTCCCAACTCTCTGAAGAAGCAATAAGTTAATTATAGTTTGTCAACTAGTCAACGTGACAAAACAATAGAAATTCTATGCTTTTTGTATGTAGGCAAGCCACCCTACATCCCCTTCTAGAGGACTTTTCTGTCTCCCTATGTCCCTTAACTTAAGTGTTGAGCAAATAGTGAAAACGAGTGCTCCTACTGCCCAATTAAAACAACAGGGAAGACTTTTGGGAAACTGCAAAATCAACAAGCTGTAATCTGACAAGGAAAATATGCAGTCATATAAAACAGTACGTTTTCCCAGTCAAAGTATTCTGCGAAAGTAGAGGGGAGCTAGTCACACCCAACAGTGGTGACATGGCATCACAACTGTGTTACATGCTGAACGAAATTATATGTCTACCTCCTATGGCATGTATACTGCAGACAAAAGGATAGCCTGTGACTGTAGTCTCACCTAGACACAGCATTCTTGATGTAGAGCAGTATCCAGTGTTGTCATCTAAAGAGCATTGTCATGAGGTTTAAAATAACTGCCTATGGTTCAAGTCATCCAGGATGGTAACAGTCTTGGTCACTAGTCTTATAAAAGAAGCACTAAAATCTTAGGCACTATTCTTATAAAAATAGCACCAACACAAATATGTGTTCATCTTCTGATCACATTGCAATATGTATTCGTATATATTCACGACAGTCCATTTATTTTCACGCTATACAGATGTGCAGTGTATATGCCTGGGGTATATATATGCTGCACCGTTGGTTGTGACAAGCATGAAAGTGGGACTGTTTTGTGAGAGGTCTCAAGAGTATTGTGATGAGGTGTGTCTTGCTGAGCTGTAATACTGAGTATTGTGATGAGGTGTGTCTTGTTGAGCTGAAATACTGAGTAGTGTGATGAGTTGTGTCAGTATTACTGAGCTGTAATACTGAGTATTGTCATGAGGTGTGTCACTATTATTGAGCTGTAATACTAAGTATTATGATGAGGTGTGTCTTAGTGACCTGTAATACTGAGTATTGTGATGAGTGTGTCTTGTTGAGCTATAATACTGAGTATTGTGATGAGGTGTGTCACTATTATTGAGCTGTATACACACTATAGTGCAAGGGATAATGCAGATACGTGGTGGACCTATTGCTGCTATGTTTGTGGAACTGCTGGGCTGTTGTTGGTAAGTGTCTGAAGTCTTATCGAGAGTTGCTATGCCTTTGCGGAACGTAAACACAGAGACAGATGGCAGTCTCATAATTATTGGCAAATATCCTCCCTCCAGTGCATGTGCTGTGAATCTTTGACATGGCTATTAGGTGCAGTGCATCACAGGTTTTACCTTGCATGTGATGCTCATATTCTACTCATCTACAGAAAATGTGACAGACTGGGACTCTGTAAAACTTTTTTGTTCCTTGAATATACATGACTTTCTTCTGGATCAGCTGGTTTTGCAATACACTGTGGCAAGGATTCAGTCATTTTTTACTTTTTTCTCACACTGAGCTTATCTAAGAATAGTATATGCAACCAACTGACCCTGCATCCTACAAATAGAACTCTTGCTCTTTCATACATTTTGTAATTATGTGGCACTTATTCTGCTATATGTTACAGGCACGTGCCAACAGTTTTCTTTAGTGTACACTACATTCTTCACACCAAGCCATGGCTCATTGTTATAGTAATTTATGTATTTTTGGAGACAGATACTTTAAAATGAATGAAGGCGCCAAAGTCCTATTAGCGCACCCATATATTAATGTGGCGAAGCCAAATTTCCTTGACAATATCTGAATATAAGAATATAATTCAACCAACACCTACAGCCTTATTGCAGAACCATTTCCATACGGTAGGAAGAGACAAACACACATGTATAGATCTGACAAAATATAATCAAACCAATTAGGAAAAGTGGCCAGATGTGACTAGGCTCAGAGGATCAGCCCAAACTTCAGTTAACTATGAAAAAGATACTCAACATTTTTTCCACTAAGGCAGTCTGTGCAGCAACTGACTCACTGTTTTTCTAGCTTACGCTGTCTGTAACTAGAACATCAGAATTTGTACGTAATTAACACGAGCTGTCTCATTTTTTATAACTTAAAATTATACATGAAATGAAATTGCAAGGCACATAAAAAGCAGTAAAATTAAATGTCAGTTTTATCAAATTACATAGAGAATGACATCATGTATATTACTCATGCAACAAACAGGTAGCAATATGCAAATGCATAACAGTACCTTATAACATCTCAGCAAAAAAAGGCAATTTAATAAGTTCTCCTTGAGGAATATTACTAAAAATAAAGCTCTGCTAGACTGGGATTACGACTCAAAAAGGTATGACTGGCTACCATCCCTTTTTTTTTCTGTCAATACTGATAATAATCAGTTGAGTTATGCATTTATTGTATTGGCGTGTAAGTTGTCCTGACTGGTTAAAAAAATATCTGTTTGTTTTATTTATTTATTTTACATTTGTTTACTAGGAAAGTCTGACTGGACACAGGTCCTTTTTCAGCAGAGGCCAAGGGAGAAAAGCTCCAGCAATAAGAGTTACACACATTGTAAAAGTTAACAATAATACAAGGAAATTATAGTAGCTTTCAAAATGAGCAATAGTACAATGCTGGGTAATACTGTTGTTTAGAAGTTGCAAAAGCATAGCATGTGATACATAAGTTTATGAATTTAAATAATGAGGAAATTCAAGTTACAATAAAGATGACTACGTAGAATGGAATAAAACAGTACCCACTGAGCAGGACATGGTTAAATATACTGAGTTTAGGGTTATCCAAGAGAAATGAAAGAACAGAGCCAAGTGTCTACTAAGTAAGTAGTTAGGAGCTTTTTAAATTGTACTGTGGAGCAGTTTGTGGTAATAGGGGTTGGCAGTTTATTCCATATTTTAGGAATTATGTTTGAGAAGAGAGATTCCCCAGCAGAGTTGTTAGCTTTGCTGGTTTCTAAAAGGAGTTTGTCACTGGTACAGCGGGCTCTAGAAGTGTTGTGTGGTTGTATAAGATTTTGGAGAGCTGGGATTGTATCTGGTTGATGTAGGATTTTGTGGGAAAGGTTAATTGTTTTATAAGTGTAGCAGTTGATGAAGTTCTAGCCATTTTAATTGTTTAAGAGCTGACAGGAGGTGTGTATGGGCGATGGTAGCTTTTGTGGATCTAGTTAAAAATAGTTTGTTTCTGTAGTGAAGACCTAATTTTGTGTGGACATTTTTAACAGTATGAGCAATATGATCATTGAATTTCAGATTATTGTCAATTTCGACACCTAGCAATTTAGTATGTGTTACTGGGGTGATGATAGTTTTGTTTCTGGACTTTAAGTTGAAAGTTAGGTGAAAACAGGGAGAGCCTATGGGGTAGAAGACAATGAGTTTAGTTTTACTAGGGTTTAAAATGAGTTGGCCGTTGGGGAGCTATGATTCTACAGATAGAAATGAATCTTGAGTTATGGTATGGAGGTCATGTAGGGAGGAGGCTGTGCATATTAGAGTAGAGTCATCTGTATGTTGTATCACTGACACATGAAGAGTGGAGGTATGGAGTTGATGGGTGACTAGGGAGAAAAGTAGATCTACTCAAAATATCTACTCAGAAATCTTATTACTCATCTTTTCACATAATTCCAGTTGAAACAAACCTGGCTATATCTTTTATTTCTCTGCCCTATTTGAAAGCTTATCTGGCATTACACCCCCACTAAAAGAAATCCCTTAATATTCATCCAAAAAAGAGTCAACATTCAGGTTGCAGGTACCTTTACTTCTGTTTCTCATTTTAGTGAATACTTGTGCAGTGAAGAGTACTCAATGACACTGTAGTATTACTTCTTCTTTTGGCTTTTTTCAGTTAGGGTCACCACAGCAGATCATCTGGCCACTCATGATTGACAGTGCAGTTTTATGGTGTCGAGTTGCCAGACCAACAATCAACCTTCTACAGAAGGCACATAGAGGATCATAATGGATCTCATAAATAAAGACATAGGGAACTTGCAGACTTTGGATCCAACCCAGTTTGGCTTTGTCAAAGGCAGATCATGCCTTTTAAACTTGGTTGACTTTTTCGAAACAGTCACCAAGGCCATTGACGAGGGAAAGGCAGTCCATACAGCCTACCTAGACCTGGCGAAGGCTTTTGATACAATACCTCACTCGGGTATCATTGAAAAACTCATCAACTTAAATGTAAACCCATACATTACAAGATGGGTTGCAAACTGGCTGAGTGACAGAACCCACAGGGTCAGAGTTGCTGGCGCCATGTCAGACTCAAAGCCTGTCACAAGTGGTGTCCCACAGGGCTCAGTCCTGGGCCCACTCTTGTTTGGCATCTACTTTTCTGAAGTACAAGCAAACACAGGAGGGTTATGGCTGACAAAGTTTGCAGATGACTGCAAACTGGGCCGAGTTGAAAACACATCCAACACAGATATCCTTCAGAAGGGTCTCACAGAAACGGATAACTGGTGCCAGAGCCATGGCCTAAAGTTAAATGCCAAGAAATGCATAGTCATACCCTTCGGGAAAAATAAGGTTACCCCTAGCTACCATATAGGTGGCAATCCCCTGAACACAGAAGATGTTATTAGGGACCTGGGAACCCAGGTTGACAGTAGCCTTTCATTCGACACTCATATTGCTAAAGTAGTTAGGAAGACCTTCTACATTGCCCACCTTATCATGAAGGGATTCACATCTAGATCAAGGGAAGTCATAGTCTCCCTATACTCATCACTCATCAGACCAATGATCGAGTACAATGCCCCATTATGTATCTGACCCGACACTTGCAGCAGCTGGAGAGGCCACAAAAGTTCCTCACCAAAAGGATAAAGGGTCTCAAAAATCTGTCTTGTGCTGCCCGACTGAAAGAACTCCAGTTATATTCAGTTGCTTACCGCTTGCTCAGAGGTGACCTATGCCTGACATACAAGGCCATGTCAAACCCAGATTTGATGAACATGCTTCATCTCAAAAAATCTAGATCCCTCAGAGCCACAAGGGCGGGAGACTTAAACCTCGACACGGTTATTAATAGGACGTGCTGGAGGGATAGATTCATCACCCAAAGACTCCCTATGCTGTGGAACAAAATCCCGGTTTATGTGAGGCAGAGCACCTCGCTGGCCCTGTTCAAGAGGAATCTTGACCAATGGATGGGAGATCGCAGATACACCCCAGGGGTTACCTCAGTGTCTCTGCTCAACAGAGGCACAGCAAAATAATGGGCATAGTTTCTCCAAACTAAAGGGGTGGCGTAAGCCACAAAACTATGGGCTAGGCTTATAAATGCCCTTGGGCAGATAGCCTGGTATGAACCTATGAACCTATGCACACACTCGCGCCTAGGGCCAATTTAGAGTGTACAATCCACCTAAAGCATGTCTTTGGGATATGGGAGGAAACCAGAGCACCTGGAGGAAACCCATGCAACTGCAGGGAGGACTTGCACACTCCGCACCTAGCCAACGATCAAACCGATGAGTCTCTTGCTGTGAGTCGGCAATGCTAACCACTGCACCACCGCAGCTGCCTGACACTGTAATATTACTAATGACACCATAAGATTGTTCTGGATATGACAACTTTCTTCAGTAACCTAAACATTTAAATAATCTCAGAATATCAGACTTATCAAGTTTACCTCTTTCACTCAACTTCAGTTAAACCATCATTGTGACCAGGATGCTTAGTTTTCTGCATTTTTTTACCTGGGAAATTATGTAGCTCTAGTGTGTCTTTTTGACCATGTCTCACTTCACAAAGCTAAAGTCAACAGGAAAAAGTTATATAATTTATATTTGTATATCCTGACAATAAATACTGAGAAAAAGAGTGTAGATATATTTTGTTTATTACCCTCATTCTTGAATTGGGCATTTATCCCCACTCTACCTACAACATTTAAGAAAATGGCTCAAATCACTAACAACAAGCTCAAATCACAATCACTTTACCCGATATTGTACAGATTGCTCAGATGTGATCTATGTCTTGCCTACAAGCCAATCTCAGAGCCCCCCTACTAGAGATGCTCCATATCTGTAAGTATAACTCTTCAAGCATTACCCACTCTAAAGGCCTGACTCTAATATGTGAAATCAACAAAACCTGCTGGAGAGACAGCTTTATCTCCCAGAGGCTTCCCTGTGTCTGGATAGACTTCCCAAACATGTCAAACAGAGTACCTCGCTGACCCTCTTCAAGTGCAACCTTGATGAGTGGATTGGAAACCTCAGATTTGTCCCACGGGTTTGACAGGGGGTGACAGGTGCTGACTGATGTTTCTTTTTTGAGGATAAACTTTTGGCTAAGCTTGTAAGGGCTCCAGGGCCACTAGTCTAGTAACCTCCTATGATTCTATTATCCTATGTTAACACTGCCAGTATGAGGTCAAACACAATAAACCACACACACACACACACACACACACACACACACACACACACACACACACACACACAAACTCAGAATGAGCATAGGGAAACTCCAAAACTCAAAAGCACACAAAACAAGTTCTATTCCAATATTTCACATTGTGACATACATATTATCCTTCAGACAAAGCATGGCACATTACACACTGTTTATAAAAGTATTCAGTTAAACACATTAAATTTACATTGCTTTCAACATTTAATCAAAAAATTATTCTAGTTAAAAACATTCTTCTATATTCACTGCATAGCAATGTTTGTTCTATAGCAATAAAATAGCACTTTAGTGTAATTTTGAAAGTTGTGAGAGACCAAGTGTTACAAAAAAGTCCATAAATAACAGCACAGCCTCAAATGTGAAACAACAATATTCCCCTTTGGAGAGACCACTAAGGCTCCTCACAAGGGAAAGTCAAGGTCTTCAGCATCTGTCCTATGTGGATCATGTAAAATAATGAAACTCTTTATTCTGTTGAATGCAGACTACTCAGAGGCGATGTCTGCCTTGCATACAAGGCAATCTCTGACCATGGTATATTAGAAATGCTGCATATCCATAGGTCTAATCGTACATGGGTTACACACTGTACAGATCTTAACCTGGTAAGTGACATTAATAGAACCTGCTAGAGAAACAGATTTGTCTCCTAGATGTTACCACACCTTTGGAACAGACTCCTACTTCATGTCAAATGGAGCACCTCATTGGCCCTCTTCAGACACAGCCTGGACAATTGGATGGGTGACTGTAAATTCACCCCAGGGGATGGACAGGGGCAGTGGGTGCTGATCGTGGAAATAAGCGTAGAACTTGGCTAGGCTTGGGCCCTAGGGCCATTAGGCTAGTAACTTCCTATTGTCCTATGACCATAGCTGTTCATAGATTCATAGGTTGGTACTAGGCTATCGGCCCTAGAGCCTATACAAGCCTAGCCATAACAATTCCCTGGCTCTTTCTTCCCACACTATTTACTTCCCACACTATTTACTTCCCACACTGTTTATTTCCCACACTATTTACTTCCCACACTGTTTACTTTCCACAATATTTACTTCCCACACTGTTTACTTTTCATACCCAGCTCCAATATGCATTGTCTGCTGTGCACTCTATACTATTATTGCAAAATCAACCATGCTGTATCAGGCATAATCTCTGTCTCTAACTGGTATATGTTGCACCCTCCTGCATTAAACCAAGTAGTCCTCACATTGCTGCTAAGAATGCTGGGCTGTTTACATTATAGAACAAGCACATTGATGTAACAATGTTCCTATGCAGTAGTTATTAAAAAGCACATTGTACCTGATTTACACCCAGATATAACCAAATGAATTTTGTTTTCTTAAAACATTTTCCTCACTGTAAATGTTTGGCATAACATTGTTTGAAAGGGGCTGATGCCCTCCATTAACCCCTCTCTAGAAATAGACGGGGTTAAGGGAGGCAACAACCCTGACCCAGTTAAGAATAGAATTTATAGAAAATAGTTCTTGCAGATATTGTTCAAATGAGGGAAGTCTAGTGGGTGAGTAAGTGTGAACTCATGGTAAGAGGCAACAGTTCAAACAGCAATGTTTACTAGGTTTAGTTTCTCCCCTTTATCATAAGCTGTGTGACCTGGAATATTGCACTACAAGCTAGTTTTTTACATGGTGGTGAACCCCCCCCCCCACCACCACCACCACGCTTAGGGCCAACTTTATTTTTAAAAATAAAATGTCACCATTTTGATACTTAAGAGGGCATGCTTAGTTTGCAATTCATAGCCATTTGGAAGCTAAAAGAGGAACAGTGATGTTATAGCAATGAGTATTTGCTTTATAGCCTTAATGGTTAATCTGGAATTTTCTATAAATTCATGAATCAGTAAGGCATGTGTTTAATCTCAATCC
>NC_056736.1:489090000-489180000 GCF_019279795.1 Protopterus annectens | reverse complement strand
TCCACTTAAAGAAATCCCAATTCCTCAGAGCCACATGCTCCAGGGATCTAAACCTTATCATCACAATGAACAAAACATGCTGGAGGGATAGGTTCCTAACCCAGAGACTCCCCATACTCTGGAATAGACTGCCCATACATGTCAAGTAGAGCACCTCATTCGCCCTCTTCAAAAGGAACCTTGATGATTGGATGGGAGATAGGAAATTCACCTCGGGGGTCATGTAGTCACCCTGCTAGACAGGGGCCCAGAGAATTTAATATTGTGGGAAAAAATTTCCAGGGAATTGTTATGGCTAGGCTTGCATAGGCCTTAGGGCTGATAGCCTAGTACCAACCTATGAACCTATTAGCAAGTTTCAAATAATTTAATATTTCAGAATAATGACTTATAATCACACATTAAATGTAGATATTCATTCTTTGTGAGAATCTTTCTTCTCGTTGCCTAAAGTTTTATTTGAAATAAAAAATGCATCTTAAATTGTTTTGTAAGAAGTTCAAAGCTTAAAATATAAGCTTGCAGTTGAACCTACCTACCCAGTAACAAAATAGAGTGCAATTGGACCAGGTCTATATTAGAACACCAAACATTTAAAATGTCAAGTGTTCTAATATCGACCCATTTTCAGCGAATGCTGAAAATATCGAAGAAGCAGAAAAAATTCTTTCCTAGGGAAAGAACTCGGTTGTCCGTTTCTGTTGCTTCTGTATTTTCAGCGCTCTGTTGGAAAGTTACGGTTCGGGTTCAGGTAAATGTGCGATTGAGTGTGGGTTAGGTATGTGTGCGATTGTGTGGACATGAGGGTTAAGGTGGGTTAGGTGAGTTAGTGTTAGGGCGTGGGTTAGGTATGTGCACGATTGCGTGGACATGAGGGTTAGGGCGGGTTAGGTGAGTTAGGGTTAGGGCACGGGTGAGGTGAGTGTGCGATAGTGACGAACCTTAGGGTTAGGGTTTGGGTTAAGGTAAGTGGATAGTTAGTGGTGTGTGTATAGTTTAGTGTAGGGTTAGGTGTAAGATTTTAGGTGTTTGTGTGTGGATTGCTGTTTATTTGGTGTGCTTGTGTTGTGTGTATGTGTTTTGGAACAGCAAATTTTTTCCCTAGGAAAAAATGTGCTGTTCTGAACGTTCGATGTTTGGTATTTTCAACTGGTAGAGTTTGATATTAGAACACTAGACATTATGAATGTTCGGTGTTCTAATATAGACCTGTTTGACTTAGGAATGTACTACAGTAGACAGTCGATTATCTGAATGTCGATTATCCGAAACGTCAGTTATCAAAACCAGTCTTCCAAAGTTGTCAGGTAAAAAAAATCATGAACTCTGATATGTAAACATTATAAATATTCGCTTGAGCATGTTTTTTCAGCTTGTGGCCAGCTCGTGTGTGAAAAATGTTCTTTATTCTCCATAGGAATCCCTGAATGGTTGAAAAGTGTATTCCTGCATGCAGGAAAAAAACAAGATTTTAGAAATGTTTTATCCAATTCAATTATATGTTTGATTATCCAAACAGTCTGTCTAAACTACCCTAGTTCCCAATTAGTTTGGATAATCGACTCTCTACTGTAGTGGTAAATCTAAGTGCATGCTCGTAAGGTCATACTCTAAAAGGAACAGGTATTATGGCAATTGAATTTTCCATGCATACTCCAGTCATATTGATCCTTAAAGAAGAAGAAGAAAAATGTGTTTACTGACTGTTCTAAAGAATTTATATTTCTGTTCAGATGCATAAAGCAGAATTTGTGTCATTGCTTTTGATCTATTTATTTATTAATGAGATAGGCCGATACAGGACCTTTTTCAGTCATGGCCTGATCCATAGGCACATAAGTTCAACAATGTTTATATAGTAAAGGTATGTTTTAAATTAGATGATACTCTTTCCCGTTCTAGCTCAATATATAAAGCATCCACTGCTTTCATTATTCTTGACATGGATGCATACAGATCACTTATCCCCTGTTCCTTTACGCGGGTGAAGGCACGTAGTAGCTTTAAGCAGCATACTTCAATGTGGGAATAATTCAGCAGCACTGAAAAACTTGCCATATTATTCTCACTGCAGGTATAGTTTCTATTAGGCCAAGAATAACATTTCTTACTCCTACATGTAAGTGATGACTTTGATTCACAAAAAGATAAAAAAGTAATATATATATATATATTTTTAGCAGATAAATAGCTTCATTGCTGTCTGCCCAAGTGTCACAGATCTAGAATATCCAAAGTCCGATTGTAGGACAAGAATTCCACAAGATGCTGTGGAAAACAAACAAACTGAAAGTAAGTTACATGCCATCAAAAAAATTTGTTGATATGAAGCTCCATTCGGTTAATTTGAACGGAAAAGTCTCCATCAGAGCACCTGCAGAGACAAAATGCAACTGCAAAGAAGTAGAATCTTCCTGTGATCAACAGTAAGATCACCACCTGCAGTTTGATGGCTGCGTCCAAATGCTTTCACTGGTTGCTGAGGTATGGTCCAAAATATGAAACATTAAATCACATTATTTCCTATGGGGAAGATAACTCTCCAAATGTGAAAGCTTCTGCAGTAGTAAAAAAAAATCAATGTACAGCCAGTCTATATTAATTTTCACTGCAATTTGTCAAATCATGTAAAAAAAAGCTTCCTCACTCCACAAAATACAAGCAATGCTTTCATGACTGCTTTTGTGCACTACATAACTATGGAACAAAATAGCCTTGTCCTTCGAATGAAGATTGCTATTTCAAAAATGCTGTAATTTTCCTTGAATGCACTCTTAGGGTTACCCAGGATTGTTAAAACATGCAGAGAGGTAACTAAAAGGGTGAGAATATGTCTTTTTTTTTTTTTGCTGGGGCGGTTGCAGTGATGACAGTTGATGGCTGTTCCAGTAGTAATTCCAGATTCTGAATCTTGTCAGGGCACATAAACTGGTTGCTAAAGCACATCATGACTTTTCCTCCCCAACCTTTCACCTCCAACTCTGCCCTCCCTTCCTTCATGCTGAAAAGTAACTACAATAAAATGTAGCCTTGTTTGGTGACCCACACACTGCAAGCATCATGTTACTAATCAGCAACAAGAAAGGTATACAAAAGCATTTGTCCAGCCATTGCTGTTAAAAGTTAACCTGTATACCGACATCTAGAATGTCTGACTTTTTAAGAAAAAAGGTGTTTTATTGGAGTTCATTCAGAAAGAATATCTTGAGAATTTGCCTTTTCCAGTTCTGCTGTTAGATTATAGTTCTCTTGCGATGAAACAGTTGCATAGAAATCAGTGTTATATCTACCAAGCAAATCCAGTACATCTTCTTTCACAGCATGTACTCAAGGCCTACTATGTCCTAATACAGCACTGCTGACGTTTGCAGTTCTACAGATATTAGGAAGTTAATACATTTCCTTAGACTCCTGTTATGAATTTCAAATCTCTCTCTTTTTAAACTTCAAGTATTTTGTTTCATCATTCCTTGTTATGTCCACTGGTTTGTGAGCAGACTTTTTGGAATCCCATAATTTTAATGTAAAATTTAAAAAAGAAATACCATGGACTGTAACGGCAGTAATAAAAACTACAGACCACGTATTTAGAAATCTGTGAAAAATATATGGTGAAAAATGTTAATTACCTGCATATGAACCATGATAGAAGAAAGATTGTGATCTTTCATTGAAGACATACTTCAGATTTTTCATATACAGCATATTGTGTAATATGTTTTGCCTATTGACTTGACAAGGGTTTCATACCATTTATTAAGCTAGCATTTTTTTAAGTTATAGCTCAGTGAACAAAGTTTGTCAAAAAATGCTTAAGCAAAAAAAAAAAAAAAATAAGCATATGGTTATTCAAGTATTAAACAGTAATTCTCCATAATGCAAATGTTAGAGACTGAACCTTAAAGGAGGGCATTCTGGAGGAACTTTTCTCCCACAGCAAAACATATTTCTGAGTTTGACTGCTCTGCTTCCTTCCATTGGCAACATACTGCATGTGATGTACTCCATTTGTTGAAGGCTTGTATTATGTGGCTTCAACTGATTGTGCTATACCAACTTAGAATATTAAACCCCAATATCCATTTGGCACCATCAGAGTCTCAATCTTATCCTCCTGAGTCCTCAGTCTTACAGGAATATATGTCTGATAACACTGGAACAAAAGAACAACATATCTGTCATTGCAGTTGGTTCTGGAGATGGAAGACTATGTTTTTCTAACACAAAGTACAAATCCTATATAAAGAGGCATAATCCTTGGTAGGAGGTCTGATTAGATTTATAGATGACAATGACAAGGAGAGGAAACACTGATGAAAGCAGGAAATGGCAGCAATATGCTCTTTTTTTTTTTTGGAGGGGGGTGCCGTATCTTAACCCTGTATCAAAACCATGTGGAAACAGTCTAGCACAACTAGAACTGGAGACATGAAAGTTTTCAAACCTTTAGAATTAGCCCATAGAGGAAACATGTCCAGCTAGTTCTGCATATTCTCTGGTATTAAGCTTCTTAGAGGAAGTAAGAAATTGAACTACCTGAGTGAGGTACATAAATACTATGGCCATTACTGGAACTTGAGAAACCATGTGGTAAGCTATAGATGAGGCTCACCTTAGAGATTGTTCAGTTTAGACATAGATTCTCCTCCAGAAGATAAGCATGAACAGGGAACATCAAACTTGCTGAGACCAAAACAAGGCAGTAAGAGAGACTCTGGACTTTTCTAGGCCAACTTTTTGTAGGAAAGTCACAAGTCAAAGAAATGGGGAAGTGTTGTGGCTGAAGCTATTGCAAAGATGCCGGGATATCACTGCTGCTACAGCATTAACCTGAGATGGTCTCTGTCAGAGTTCACACAGGTATTAGATTTGTCCACACTCACCTGACAAGAGAGAAGAACAGGCCATTGGCCATTTTATCATATCTCCTCCTGCTAACCCTTCCAGCAGCGTGAGCCCACTCACAAAATCAAGCTGCCAGCAGTGCATGCAGACATTCTTTCTATGTGCATTCATGCTGGTTGCTGAACATATCATTTAATTTTTCCATTAGTTGAATAACATTTGAAATGCTACAAGTATACTTACTGTGTGCTCCACAGACCTTAAAAAAGATAAAGAAAAAGCATGAAACTTGAAAAGGAAAAATAAAAGTAAGTTAAACAATAAAGGAGGACAGAGAAATTATATGAACATCAGGATTCTATACATCTATGATGCAGGATAGGAGAACTCCTACAAATAATAGTGGACTGGAATGAAAAACTGAAGACTGATAGGAAGAAACTGAGGACAGACAATACAGTGGTTTTGGTAACAAATGGGAAAAATGAGAGGAGCTTAAAATTGAAATAGTCGGGAAAATAGTGGAACAGGTTAGAAGCTGGAAGTATCTGTTTGATGTGTCTGAGTAGAAGGGAAGTCTGAATGAGTTCAGAGTTAAAATCAGAGGTGTTACAGCCAACTAGGACAGTGTGCCAGGGGTAGTGAAAACAAAGGTGTACAAACCAGTGGTAAGACCAGTGCTTCCTTATAGCACAGAAACCTTGGGAGTAAAGGCAGAGCAGCTGTAGAAACTTGGAGTGATGGAAATAAATAATAAGATACATACTGTACTATAGGACAGATGAAGAAATGAGGACCTCAGAGGAGAAGCCAAAGTAACCTGACATCAGACATCAAGGAGAACAGAGCAATATAGTTTGCTCACATGTTCATAAAAGCAGAAGATGATCTGAAGATTTGATAGAGACAAGAAGAAGACAAGAGGATGCCTGACAAGAGATGGATGGATTGCATGAGAGAAGACATGCAAAACACTGACATTACTGAAACGAATGCAGCAGAAGGCTATGAATGGCTATGAATCTTGACAGGTGGAGGCAGATGATGGGGCATCTGACCCCATGCAGAAACATAGCTCTCAACCTCTTAGCTCAAAAAATCTGGACAAAGCCAAAAATAACAATGGATAAAGCTCCCTAAATACGGACACATTTTAAATATTGGCCTTATAAACTTAAAAAGTTGCTAGAATAAAAGGTCTTGTGTTATCATGTATTTTCTGAATGATATAAAGTCTGAAACTCAAATGCCTGTCATAATTTAATTAATTAATTCCTCAATGGTTTGCCACACAAATCCAGAAAATCACAACCTTTATTAGGAACAGACCAAAAATATGAGGTAAAAATCTGGACATTGTGAAAAAATATGGACAGTTTACAGAAATTAGAAAAGGTGGTTCATGATGATATCAAAGGGGAAAAGAACATATTAATCTTAGAAAGGAAGACCAAATGTGCCATGTCCTTGTCATGACAAAATTCAGAATAAAGACAACAATGTGAAGGATTCTTGTGAGATGCCAAATGTTAAAGTCAACCCATATAGATGAACTCTCACCATTTGTGAGTCTTATTTTTCTCCCACAGAGTTCACATAGATCATTACAGACTACCCTACTCTTACTGTTTCTGGGGGAAAGCAAGCAAGAACATTTTTCAAGGCAGAAGTATAGCCCTGCACTTGAGATTGCTAATAATCAAGGCCTACTGTTCAAGTACCAAGAACATTTTTCAAGGCAGAAGTATAGCCCTGCACTTGAGATTGCTAATAATCAAGGCCTACTGTTCAAGTACCCACCACCTGTAGAGCCACATTTTGCTACATTTGCTTAAATGGATAGTTTACCTGTTCTCCAATTTATGCTACTTAGCTCTATAATAGGAACTTCTACAGCCTTAACAATACTACAAATAAGCTGAACTTTTTCAGTCATAAAGTTATTTTTACTATAATATCAACTAATTTACCGTTCATTGCTTTGTCTTGAGAGATACATATTCTGCTCTGTAAAGACTGACCTTGGGGAAGAATTTATTAAGCATGCCGAGGCCCAGGATTTGAGGTAGTATGATTGATATTTCTTTCTATAATTAACAAATGCAATTCATCTGTGACTTCAGGGACCAACTTCTTATCATGAAAAACAACTTTTACCTCTTTACCGTTCTTGGACTAGAGTGTAACTATTTCAGACTCTCCTTCAGAGTGTTAAGTGCTTGTTGAGCTATATTCAGAAATTCCATTGGCACTTTCCTTCTTTATATCAATACTAGAGATTATACCTTTATAATCTTCTGACATGGTTAGCAGGTCTCTGTACAGAGAGGTCTTTTAATACTTTGAGAGGATTAAATTTAGATTTGTTTTTATTCCGATGCTTTTTAAGTTGAGGCACTTCCTGTATAACAGGTTTTGCTATACTACATGTTAACACAAAGCAAATGAGTTATACAAACCATAAAACCTAAAGCTTTAATCCTCCAATCACTGATTTTAAGGAAGTCTTATGATTCTTGTTATTCATGCTCTAAAGTCAATGAATAAGAAGAGTTGAGACCAGAAGCCAATAACTTGAGAAAACACACGTTGTTAAATAATCAAATATCCCGATAATTATGACAGCAATGCCATTGTTCCTTTTTGATGTGTAATTCACACTTAAACAGCACTTGTAACTCCACAACTTTCGACATATGCCATCAAAAATATAGACTTTAGTTAAAGCAGCTTGTCTTATATAGAATAACCTAAGCAACTTCTGGAAATGATGCACAGGCTTCTAGGACTCATATCCACAATATGCAGGTCTTGTCTGACAATTCATGTATCATAATGAACTAAAACTTTAATCCAACAGTGCTGTAAACTTTGGATTCAGCTACATGCACCACTCATCTGTTGTATTCCATATTCACATATAAGTAGGTATATTGCAGTGTATCTCTTTCCAGATCCACAAGCTGCTAAGTGCATTGACTAGTAGTCTCTCTAAAAAGTATCATAACACTTTTTTACTTTTGTTGTGTTTCCTTAATAGACTTTAAGCACTAAACAAATTTAGCCAAATGGCACATGCTGCCATGGCTAACATGTTCTTAAGAAAGAACAGCAGAATGTCACTTCTGTTCACCACTACTAATTCTAAAGAAAAAGCATACTCCACAACACTGAGCAACTTTAATAAAAGACCACAAAGCTTTCGGACATTCAGTCCTTCCTCAGTGTTTACAAAAAATGTAAAAAACAGTCATCTTTTTAAACAGTTCAAAGACACATCACAAGACACAGTCTACCCTATCAAGAAACACCAATCAATTTACAAGTATATCAAAATTTGTCAGTAAAACATCACATCGTAATACATCAAATAAATATTACAAAAAAGTTAATAAAAAGTAAAACATTTTTCATTATTATTTGACCTGCTGCTGTTTAAACTTCAGTATTGGCTTCAGTGTTATTTGCTTATTTAAACCAGGATAGATATCAGCCTGAAAACAAACTATCCATTCATACTCTTTTAAGTCTAATATATTAACTAGATCACCACATCTAAAGTTTGGATGCAGGATATCTATAACTCTAAAAAGGAATTGATGAGAACCATCATTTTCTTGTAAGTGTTTGTCCAAAGAATTACTGTCTACACCTCTGTGTATATCTGACCTGTGCTCTATAATCTTGTCACGTAGCCTTCTTGTAGATTTACCCACATAAAATCCCAAACATTGCTGACAGGTAGCTAAGTAAATAACATAAGAAGTGTTACAAGTAGCTGTACAACTTAACTCATATTTCTTTCTACTAACAGGATGTATGAATTCAGTAGAGTGGGTAATTTCTGAGCAACAAGAGCAATTATAACAAGGAATAGTTCCTTTCTTATTAAAGTGTTTATTAACTTTTTTCTAATATTTATTTTATGTATTAAGATGTGATATTTTACTGACAAATTTTGATATACTTTTAAATTGATTGATGTTTCTTGATAGGGTGGACGTGTCATGTGATGTGTCTTTGAATTGTTTAAAAAGATGACTGTTTTTTTACATTTTTTTGTAAACACTGAGGAAGGACTGAATGTCCGAAAGCTCTGATTTTTTTATTAAAGTTGCTCAACGCTGTGGAGTATGCATTTTATTTACCTTTGGATTGTTCTGCTTAACTCCATTTCACCATTTTGTTCACTTTTTTTGCATAATTTTTGGTTTTGTCTTCTCTTGGTGAACTAGTGGATGTTGAGCTTTATAGAGTATTTTATAATGACACAGTCTGCCGTTCTGGAGAATGGTCCCAAGGGTCAGTCCCTGCACAACCTATTACTGCGAAAGAATCTGCTATTATATCATATGGACTCAACAACAGGTGCAGGTGTGAGTGCCTCAAAATCCAAACCCTCGAATGTAAGGTTAAAAACATTTAAAAAGTTACAGTGGCAATGCTTCAGCTTTCTTGCTTATCTGGATTTAGGTATTGTCCCAAGGGGCTTACGTGTTTGGAATATGCCCTCATATGGGAATACCTATCCTGAGCTCCTCAAGAAATGGCAGGAGCTCAATATAAAGCTGAGCATGAATTATATGCAATTAATGAACACATTTTTTATTAGTAAAGAATATGAACTACGCCTAGAGATAGAGTCTCTAGAAAAACAGATATCGAGCTCTGTATTATTTAATGAATGTGTCTCTTTGTTTCATGGTATGCTGGGTCAGTTATGTGATTATGACAAGCAACTTGAAAATACTAAAAGAAATAAGTTACAATGTGATGTTAATGACTTTAGTAATGGCCAGATTTTTTCTTGGCCAAAGCTATCCTTTCATGTACGCACTACTAAGGTACAGCGTACCAAACAGGGCTGTATGTACGAGTTAGATACTTTTGAGCCCTTGACCAATCAGCAACAACAAGTAGTGACTGAACAGTCATCATTGGAGTATGGTTCTTTTCCCAGCCAATCAAATACAAAGAGAGATGTTATAGTGATGTCATCAACGTTGAGCCGTGCTGAGGAGGATTCAACTAGGAAAACTAATGAGTCGATCTACGAGCGGCCCCTGAAAATAAAAATCAGAATAGTAAATGTGTAGGAAATGGTCTAATCTCTTTTTTAGAAGGGAAACAACAGATAATGGTGAACTTACCCAAAAAGATACCAATGCAGAAGCGGGACTTGACAAGGAAGCGCTCTCAGTCTCGCAGAAGGTCCAGGAACGGGCCTGTTTCAAGAAGCAAAGTCAACAAACAACAGCAAGTTCTGCTGGGACCTTATTTAATAATATAGATACTAGCAATGCAGTGACTAGGCTGGGGTAAAGAGATTGATTGGATAATATAAAGAATTTTGGGTAACATAATCATTTTTATAATTAAAAGTTTTTCATCCATAGAAAATTGGATTTTATTCCATTTTTTAATAAGATTGCTAACAAACTTTTATTGTAATTGATTTGAATGATATATTTTATGTTGTTAGCAATTGCAATGCCTAGATAAAGTAGTTCATCAGATTGTGCTTGATATTTTTCATAAACATCCAGTAATTCCAGTTTTTTTAGGGCTAATTGTCAAAATTTTAGTTTTATTATTAAAGGTTAAGTCTGATTTTATTTTGAAAATATTCAGCATTTTTAAAAAGAGCATGAATAGGTATATTATTACCACCTAGGGTAATAAGTATGTTGTCTGCAAACATTTGTATTTTGGAGACTTCATTAGGGCTTAACCTATATCCTTCAATGTTTTCATCATATCTTATCAAATTAGTCCAAGGTTCCATAATCAATGTAAACAGTAAAGGAGATAAAGGATACCCTTGCTTGGTTTCTTTAATAATTGGTATATTCTGGGATATATTTGTACCTATTTTAGTGTATGCTTGGCTATCTTGATATAAACTTGTAATTAGATTTATACAACTATTAGAGAAGTTTAATTCCTCTAATAGTATAAATAAATACTCCCAACTGACTGAATTGAAAGCACAGTTTATGTCAAGACTAATTAATGTTAAGTTATTTTTTTAAATATTTAACTGATTCAATTAAGATAGAATTCTTTTGATATTATCATAAGAATTTTGGTTTACTATAAATCCTGTTTGATCTTCATTGACTAATGTGGGCAAAACAATTTTAAGTCTATCCACAAAAATTGACATAAACATTTTGTAATCAATGTTCAATAAGGAGATAGGTCTATAGGATGAACATTTAACAGGGTCCTTATTAGTTTTGAGGATTGGGGAGATAAAAGTATATTTCTATGATGGAGGTATTAAATTGTTATTTTGGGAAATATTGCAAACTTTATGAAGCAGTTTTAAGGCATTAACTGGTAGTAGCTTATAAATTTCTGGAATTATACCATCATTTCCCAGTGCTTTATTAAGTTTTAATTTCGTAATCTAGGATTGAATATCTTTAAAAGAGACGTGTCTATCAATAAAAGTAGCTTGTTCACTAGATAGTCTTTTTTGTATATTTATTAATGAAAAATTTGATTTCTTGGTTAGAATCTATTATCTTGGATTGCAGATTAATGTTTGTAAAAAATTCTCTAAATTCAATTAAGATATTTTATATACCTGAGACTGTTTTTTTTTTCTTTTTAGGGGAAAATATTTCATTTATATGATTGAATTTATTTATTCTTTTAGTTTTATTAGCTAATACATTTAGAGATCTAGGATTGGTAGATAATTTTAAGACTTTAACTTTAGAATTTTAAGACTTTAAATTTTTCTAAAATAATCATAGTTTTATGGTTCAGTATTTCCATATACTTACTATTCAAATAAGTTATTTTTTAATCATTTTATTAATACCTTTTTCTTGAATAAGTTTCAAAGAAGCCAGCTTATTTTGTATGTCTATTAACTGTTCATCCCAACCTTTCCTCTTTTTGTTATGCCAATTAATAATTCTGCCATAGAGGTAAGCATTTAAAGCATCACATACAAAAATTTCAGAAATATAATTTATATTATTTTGTTCAATACAATTCTGAATTTCTGATGTTATATATTTTTTTTAAACTTTCAATTTAGTTATATAGGCAGGTATTCTACTTATTTGAATATTATGGGTTGGGGCAACTAAAAAGTCAAAGATTATTGAATTGTGATCAGATAAAGGGGCAGGTAATCACCTTAGTATTAATTAAAGAATCTACTAAATCATTAGAAAACAAAACTATATCCATCTTTGAATGTGTATTATGTCTATGTGAAAAAAAGTATAAGCATGTATACCTTTCAAGAGGTAAGTTTCCAAAAAAAATTTCAACAATTTGGCTGAAGCTGTAGTTCTTCTTTTATTATGTGACATTGATTTTTTATTATCTAAAATACAGTTAAAATCACCAACTAATATTATATGTCCCTTAGAAAGTTGTACTATATGATCAAAATGTTGTTTTACTGTATTGGTACCTATTCCTGGAATCCAATATAGGTTTACTAAGGTGTATATTTTATTATTAAGCTGGACAGTAACAAGACAAAACATTCCTTTATTATCTTTATAGGTATTAATCATTTTTGGTTTAGGTAAGGAGTTGTTCCATAGGATGGCTACTCCTCTCTTCTTTTGAAAATTTTCTGAACTAGCTAACACTGAATATGATTTAATATCTAATCTAAATACATCCTCTGTCTTCAAATAGGTTTTTGTAAGAATATTAATTGAACTTTATGTAGTTTGAGATATTTAAAGAAACTTCCCCTCTTATTTGGATTATTTAATCTATTAATGTTCATTGAAATACTCTTCAATGAAGTCATTCAATATTATGATGTTGAAAGAGAAACATTTTGACCAAAAAGTACAGTTTTGTACCTACCATAAATGTAGATGTCCGAACAGGATAGCATCTGCAGTCATAACAAATGGGTTGTCCTGTCGTCAGGCAGCCCTTTGGTCGGCCGGATTCCAAAGTCTGGGTCTGGCCTCGGCTGGTGTCGCACTTCACCCAACGTCATCTCTCCTGGTCTTCGGGTATAAAGGCATCAGCCGACGCCATTTTCCTCAGTGTTTCTTGCCCCAGATGCCAGCTGCCCTCTTGGAAAACTAAATTTTGGATAAATGCCAATGTTTCCAAAAAAAATAGTAGGCAAACACAAAAAATAAGCATGTAAGTACATATATACAAACAAATACACCATAGGAGATCCCCCCTAGCTAGCTATTAGGAGGGTGAATACCCTAGGAGTACCACAGAGGGGAAGGAGGGTGGGTAATCCTGACTGCAGATGCTATCCTGTTCGGACATCTACATTTATGGTAGGTACAAAACTGTACTATGTCCTTCAAGGATGCATCTGCAGTCATAACAAATGGGTAGAATACCATAGCCAAACTAGGGGAGGAGGAAGAAGAATTATGGTGTAGTTAGGATCCCTTGCAAGACAGCAGTGGCAAACCCTGCTCGGGATCTAGAGTATAGAGGTAAGTTGTAATGCTTGGCAAATGTATGCACGGAGGTCCAAGTAGCCACCTCAATAATGTCCTTGGTAGCCACTCCTCGTAAGAAGGCTGTGGTAGTGGCTGTAGCCCTTGTAGAGTGAGGTCTTATGTTCTGTGGAATTTGCTTTCCATGGTAGGAGTAACAGCATCTTATGCAATTTCCTATCCATTTAGAGATTGTCTGTTTGGAAATTGCTTTTCCTTCCCTTCCTGTTGCATAGGCTACTAAAAGCTGGTCAGTTTTTCTGTTACCTTTGGTTCTGTCCAGGTAGTAGCGTAACTGTCTATGTACATCCAAGGTATGCAGCAGTCTTTCCCCCTTGTTCTGTGGATTGGGAAAGAAGGTAGGTAGGTGGATTGCCTGGTTTAGAGATACTCTGGATACCACCTTAGGCATAAATGTAGGATTAGTTCTCATGGACACTCTATCTTGATGGAAGATTAGGAAGGGTTGTACTGCCATTAAGGCTTGTAGTTCCGAAACCCTTTTTGCTGAAGTAATTGCCAGTAGGAAAGCAGTTTTCCATGATAGGTGTTGAAGATCTGCTGTTGCTGCTGGTTCAAATGGAGGGAGTGTCAATTTTTCTAGCACAAAGTTCAAGTCCCATGCAGGTAATGGTGGTTTCCTAGGAGGTTTTACATTCTTGATTCCTCCGAGGAACTGCCTGAGTAGAGGATGTGAGAAGACAGGGGGATCGAAGCTGTATTCTGCAGAAATAGCTGATGCATGTATCTTGATGGAGGAATAGGACAGGCCTGTATGTAGAAGCTCTGCCAAGTACTCCAGGATGTTAGCAATGTCTATCTTTGACACATCTTTTCCTCTTTCAGTACTCCAAATGACAAACCTTTTCCATTTTCCTGCATAGTTCCTTCTTGTTGAAGGTCTGCGGGCTTCAAGGATAATGTCTTTCACCCTTTGGGATAAATCTGGGTTAATTGCTGTTATGTGATGTTCCAGGCAGTGAGTTGCAGAGTTTTTAGGTTTGGATGCATGATGTTGTAGTTGTTCTGAGTTAACATCAAAGGCATCAGAGGTAGTGTCCACGTTCTCCCCCGAGACATGCTCCTCAGCAATGGATACCAGTGTTGTCTTGGCCAATTTGGAGCTATCAGAATTATCCTTGGACGTTCCTCTTTGATTTTCGGTAGTACCTTGTGCATCAAAGGAAGAGGTGGAAATGCATATGCTGTCAGGCCTTTCCAACTGAAGGACAGAGAGTCCGCCTTCCATGCTAGTGGGTGGTATGTCCTTGTGCAGAATTTCTTGAGCTGGTGATTGAGTGGGGATGCAAATAGGTCTATTTGTGGCATTCCCCATTTCTTTGTGATGGCCTTGAAGATGTCCGGGTGTAGCATCCATTCGTGAGCATCCGAGGTGGTTCTGCTTAACATGTCTGCTAGGATGTTTTCTTTTCCCGGTACAAATATTGCCTGTAACTGGATGTTGTAGCTCAGAGCCATATTCCAAAGGTCCAGAGTCATTCTGCATAGGGGGTATGAATGAGTGCCTCCCTGTTTGTTGATGTACCACAAAACTGTGGTGTTGTCCGTCCTTATCATTAAATGGCCTTCTTTGAGGAATGGTCTGAAATTCTGGATTGCTAGTTTTACTGCCAGCATTTCTTTTTGATTTATGTGCAGGTGCAGCTGTTCTGGAGTCCATAATCCTTGTATGCATTTGTCCAGCATGTGTGCCCCCCAGCCTAGGTCTGAGGCGTCCGTTGTGATGGTTTGGCTTGCTTGAAAGTTGTGGAAGGGCAAACCTGGGTTTGACTGGCATGCTTGAGCCCACCATAGGAACTCTTGTTTCAGGCATGGTATTAGTGGGATTTCGGTTTCTAAGCTGTGCCTGTGTTGAGACCATAAATTCTTTAGGTACCACTGTAGCTTTCTCATATGCAGTCTGGCATGGGGGACCAGGATTATGCATGATGCCATGAAGCCCAAGGCCTGCAGTACTTTTCTTGCTGTTAGTTTGTTCTGCTTTGTTAATGCCAAGAAGTAAAGAGGGAGTTGTTCTTGTTTTTCTGCAGTTAGGAATGCCATCTGTTTTACTGTGTCCAATTCCGCACCCAAGAATGTTCTTGTTTGGGATGGTATCAGTCTTGACTTTTTTAAATTGACTGTGTATCCCAGGGCTTGTAGTAAGCAAATGACTTTTTGTAAGTCTTTTGTCAGCTTGCTTTTGTTGTCCGCTTGTATCAGGCAGTCGTCCAGGTATGGATAAATTTGAATTCCCTGTAGCCTGCAATGAGCGATTACTGATGCCAGGCATTTTGTGAATACTCTGGGCGCAGTAGATAAGCCAAAGGGCAATGCTGAGAATTGATAATGCTCTGATCCTGCAAGAAATCTGAGGTATCTTCTGCAATTTGGTCATATGGGGACGTGCAGGTATGCCTCCTTGAGATCTAGAGTAACCAGACAACACTCCTTGCCCAGCATGGGAAGAAGTTGCTGTAGAGTCAGCATTTTGAATTTTGGGACAATGATGAATGTGTTTAAGACGGACAGGTCGAGAATAGGTCTCCAACTTTTCTCTTTTCTTGGTACTAGGAAGAGTCTGGAGTAGAATCCTTTGCCCTGTTCTGTTAGTGGTACTCTTTCCACAGCTCTCATCTTTGTTAATTGAGCTATCTGCTTTAGAGCTTCTGTTTTTTGATTTGGGGGTAGGTTTGGCATTCCTCTTTTTACTGGTAAGGTGTGGAAGTGAAACCTGTAGCCTTGGTCTATGGTCTGCAAAATCCACTTGTCTTTTGTGATATAGTGCCAATTTTTTGAAAATAAAGCTAACTTTCCGCCTAAAGGTGCTGCTATTTGTTCCCTGGTAGGCGGTGTCAGAGCCAAGTCACTGTGATTGTCCTGTTGCAGTGGCAGTGGCTGTGTCTGTGCCTCGCTGGTTATTGCCTTGCCACTGGCGTCCTCTATAGGCACCTCCTCTGGATTGATTTCTGCCTCTGGCACGTCTATTCCTGCCTCTCTGAGATTTTGAGGAGTCTGGAAAGGACCAATTTTTGGAAGGCCAGTTCCTGCTAAACCTTGGGGGCTGAACCTGTAAGAAATCCTTAACTGTTTGTACAGATTTTGCCTTCTCTTCCATTTTCTTCATTACTTGCTGAGCAGGAATACCAAATAGACTGGCCTTATCCATAGGAGCATCTAACAGCTTTGCTTTAACATGATCCGGCAAGACCTGTTCTTTCAACCATGCATGCCTTCTTATAACTGTGCCAGTCATGGCTGATCTAAATGAAGCCTCCAGTGCATCATAGCCACATTTTAAAGAATGGTTACTAACCTGCTGAATGTTATTCACCATTTCTAAAACATATTTCTTATCTAAGGAGTCATCAGAGGACAGTTTCTTAGTTAACTGATCAAGCATAAACTCTTGGTATTGGATCATATGAAACTGACAGTTCAAAGCTCTAGCTGAGAGAGTAGCAGAGGTGTAAACTTTTTTCCCCCATCTCTCTAAGGACCTGGATTCCCTTTCAGAAGGGAGAGGGTTTTTGCTGAGGTCGGCTACTGCCTTAGGCCCCTGGGAGATAGTCTCAGGATCTGCAAGTGGGGCCTTGTATAGGTGGTGATGAGTGTCTGGTATCCTGTAAAACCTATCTGGTTTGGCAGGGGCTGGAGGTAAAGTATCAGGAGCAGTGCAAACATCATTAAATGCATCATCCACAACAGGCAGAACTGGAGGTATAGCTAAGGGCCTATGTTGTGGTAAGTGTAGAAAGGTCCTAAGCCTTTTTCTTGAATCTGAGAAATCTTGTCCCTGCCATTGGAATTGTTCTCTCATGGCATGTAAGGTTTCCCCAAAGGAAAATTCCTCTGGTGGAGAGGCCGAGGGAATAGATTCTTCAGCATCGGAATCTTCATAAGTAGAAAAAGGAGCTTCTGGATGCTCTGTAATGTCTGAATCATCCGAAGAATCATCTGAGGACACTGGCTCTGGGGCACTGCTCTAGGTCTCTTTTCTGGAGGCTGAGAGGCCCTGTCTGGGTGAGATTGGGATCCCCTAATTAAAGAGATGAGATCCTCTGCCAAAGTAAGCATTTGTGAACTGGAACTGGGCCTGTGTGAGGGGGTCTTAACAGGCACTGATTTTGCAGTTTTGGCTGCTTTAGCCCTGGCAAAGGCCTTAATAGACATGGCTGCAGGAGGCCTAGCAGCACCACGTGCTGGGGTAGAGACATCCAAAGGGATGGTGTCTGATAAATCAATAGGAACCACATTAGTAGGCAAAACTTCAGAGGCCGATTCAACTAGGGTAGCAGGAGCCTCGGTAGTAGTCATGGATTCGGCTGAAGATTGACCCGTTTGCTCGGTTTCGGCCAAAACCGAGACACTCGCGGTTTGCTTAACCGTGGTTTCGGCCGAAACCGCGGACCGCGAGTGTCGGTCTTTTTCTTTGCGTTTTTTAACAGTTTGAGTAGTCGGAGGATCCGACGGCATAATGTACGCAAAATCTGAGCCGAAAAACTGTTCAGCGAACTCCGACCGACGCCTAAGCATTCTTCGGTTGAAGGAAGCACAGGCTAAACAGGCTGCTACGTCGTGGTCTGGGCCTAAACAAGGTAAGCAGTAAGAGTGGAAATCCTTATGAGGTATTTGTTTCCCACAAGTTAAACAATTATTGACTTTTTCTGACATCGGCTGAGGCAAGAAAGAGTCCCCAACGGGGTACTTAGCTTTTTAGAAGTCTTCGAAGTAGTATTCGGTAGTAGTAATCTCTGGATCTGACCGACCGGCACTTGCGAACAGCTTCTGCTTCGGGCGCCACGCGGCAAGAAAGACTGAGGAAAATGGCGTTGGCTGATGCCTTTATACCCGAAGACCAGGAGAGATGACGTCGGGTGAAGTGCGACACCAGCCGAGGCCAGACCCAGACTTTGGAATCCGGCCGACCGAAGGGCTGCCTGACGACAGGACAACCCATTTGTTATGACTGCAGATGCATCCTTGAAGGACATCCATTGACTATTAATGAAAATGGAAGGAATACTTAAAGATACATTATTTTTAAATTAATGTAGTAGCATTGAAACAAATAAATGTATGAGAATTACTCTATTAAGAATTGTGGAAAATGCCAAGAAAACTAATAGTAAACTTTTATAACTTAAACTAATAACTTCATAACCACCCTTAACCCTTTTGGAGTTTAATACTCCCAATTTGAGTGACATATGATCACTCAAATTAACCCTCTATTCAGCAGCAGCAACATCTAATCAGCATCTGAGAAATATCTACTCTGAATAAACTGTTTTAGCTTCTGTTTATGTTAATAGTACATAAAATATTCATATGATAATCACTTTGTAAGGTATAAGATTAACAAATATCTGGTAATAATAATATGTCTTTAAGAATTTTACTTTTTGTAATCATCTATAGGAGAAAGTTATGGTTGAAACTGAATTGGTTGAACACACTATATTGAATGACCAAATGCTGAAATAAAATTAGTCTAAACACACAGTGTAGAAAGTATTGAATTTGCCCACTAGTGCACTGTACTGTGATCTCAGAGTTGATATATTTAAGTAGGGTGTGTGTGTGGGGGATTGATCTGATTATTTTTTCAATTAAATGGTTGTAGACATTTTGATAATTCAGTGTTTTGGGTTGAGATGTTATTTGTCAACCAAATGACTATTAGACATTATGAAATTCAACATTATGTCGTTAAACCGAAAATTATCATAATGGACAATGCAATTAAAAAAAAGAAAAATATATATAACAGGACATAATATCACTTACTCAACTAGAGACTCTACAAAAAATTATGTTATTATCTGAGAATAATAACCAGAGTATAAATATAAATCATTACTACATTCTAATAACTGATAAAACATAATATCATGATAAAAAATAATATCATTCAAAATAATAAATGTCATCAAAACTGAATATGTAAATATATACAGAACATTTCAGATGCTGAAATCTATTTGTTTAATAAGTATTATAAGACCATTAGTTGAAAAATCAGATAAACGTCCTATAACATATACCTTTTCTTTTTTCTTAAAATGTAAAAATAACTATTACAACCAAGTCTAACACTTTATAAATGCTACCATGTTAGCATATATCAGAGTGACTGCTAATGAAATATATAGTTAGCTGTGAGCACCAGGTTATAATACTGCAAAGAGAGCAGCTTCATATATACTTATCCTGTATACATAGCACATCATGTACCCAGAAATTATACAAATTAGAGTTCAGTACCACAAAATCTGAAATCAGTACAGCATAGAAAACCTATGTATGCTTGCTCATGTGTTAGATAATTGTTTAAAATGCACTCATTGCAATAGATTTACTCCCTTTAGCTACATCATAAAAGATATACTGATTCATGACTACAATTTCATTGACGGGTAATGCTTCAGTGGTATGACAGCATGAAATTTAAAATGCAACCATTCAGATATATTAAGAAAAAAAAAATAGTTACATTGGTAGTACTGTGGTTGAGATTTCTATGTTCAGCTCCTGGAATTAGGATTGTCTGTGTAAAGTTTGAGAATGTACCCCATGCCTAAGTATGCTCTCACCAGCTATGTTGACTCATTCTCATCATCAAAACCCTTGCTGACTGTTGAATATGTATATTGCCCATAAATTTAGTTTGTATTCAGAGCTTGCCTATATGATCTGGGATATGTCAGAAAATGATCTGTTAACAAATAAATTTAATAACTGAAAATATAATTAAAATCATATAAATGATAAGCTTGCTATTCACGGAAACAAAAAGGTATTTGCAGGGTAAGCTTGTCATATTTAACTTAACTGGTGATAATTATGAGTAGTTACCCCTTCCCTCTACTATGTTTTTATTACTGTCATTAAAATATAATATACCCTATTTACCATACAGACACAGACAGGGGCTCTCCTTTTCCCATGAAAATTATTATCATCTGTAAATTGAAATATACTGTTTTTTAACATGTATAAGTATGTTCAAGTCAGATCAACTTAGTCTGGATTTTGATAAGTACTGCTTTATCCTATATAGAATTCCTATAATTACAAGACAGGAATATTAGTTTTTACAACTGTAGCTGTCAAATTGGTGGTGAAATGATGTATATAGTTTGTCCTATTCTGAAACTAAGCATGAGGTATCAGACTACGTAAGTACTGATTATTCCTAAAATATATGTGTGAAGGGTATGCATACTGATATCAAAAACCCCTGTGATGCTGATTAACAATGTTTTAAATAGGTGGTAATATGAGTGCAGATAAATAAAATGTCTGTAACCATTAGGTACAAATAAGTTATAGCACTAATGTCAGTACCTCACTGAACTATTTCAAAATATCTTTTATTTGTAATCATGCGGTAGCGTTGTCGCCTCACAGTAAGACACTGTCCTGTTCGATTCTCAGCTAGAGCGTCTTCTGTGTGGAGACATGGTGAATAGGTGTACCTTCATTGAAGGCTGTGCGTCAGAGCTGGCAACTCGGCACGTAAAAATCTTCTGCCAATTATTAGCGGACCAGAGTTCCGCTGTGGCGACCCCTAACCGGGAAAAGCTGAAATACTCATCATCATCATCATATTGCTGTAAAGAAAGTGAATTTGCCATTTTCTTATTAAACTCATCACATTCCTAGTTGCTAGTGTAAAATTCAGGGCCATTTCTACTTTGTTTTATAAAAGGTTGCATTTTCTATAAACCAACAATGCATTATAAAATTATTCTTGCCTATAATTCACAAGACAAGAGATATTGTGAATTGAATGCATGCAGTAACTTTCAACCATATTTCTTATATTCAGAGAATAGAGAGGCTAAGTGGTTTGAATATGCTTTAAAATAATATGCAGTTAAAAGAAAACTACTTTGCACAGCTTATGCAAAATAAAAAAAAACAAGATTACATACTAATTTGTAATTGTCCCATTCATTTGTAACAAGAATTTCATAAACCTTGACATTCATGGACATGTAAGCATCTGCACTGTGCTTTTTGTGTTTAAATGTTCCAATTATGCCATCTAGCTGCAACTCAGGTCAGGGTTCACTTGGATTTCCAAATCAGCGTGATGGTGTGATAAAAGGATGATTCGGCTCTACAGGCATCTCGTGGAGTTATTCTCAAGCCCAATCAGTACTGGAAACAAATTTTACTGTTTTCAGCAGGAAACTGTGAGTACAAACTCATTTTACTTTAATTTGAAAGCTCAAGCCCACAGTACAGCTCTTGTCAGGTAAAAAGATAGCAATAACGAGCATTGCCATAGCAACACCTGAAGCTATCCATATCAACCACAACCGAAGCAATGACCTTAGATTTAGTCAATTCAAGCAAAAAAAAAAAAAATATATATATATATATATATATATATATATATCATTCATCCGATGTATGCAAGCACAACCAAAAAGCCAGCAAAGAAGAACAAACAACTAAATAAGCAACACCAAATTAACAAAGAAGGAAACAATCAATAGCATTCAACACCAAAATAAGATAGTTAGCCCTAGTACAACATAACATAACCACATCATTACCTTACTTATATCATTACATAAGACAACATTTCCAATTCACAAACCGGAATCTATAATAAAACAAAGAACAAGCATCAAACATATAATCACTAGGTAATATAACTAAAATCAATTAAAATAAAGTACTAATCTTTATAATAAACACAACAATCAACTAAACACTCTTACTTAACTACATATACTATGAAAAAATATACTATTAGTCTTTTAAACTAGAATGCTGTAACTGAATATAAAAATATACCAACAACAACAGCAACAACAAAAATAAAAAACGTAGTAAAATATCAGTGAACAAAATAAGCTTACCTGTTGATCCAGTTTCATCTCCCCAGACTTTTTGGGTCATTTGCAAGTAAAAAGGAAGCAAGTGAAGGTATATATGTAAATAATGGTGGATTTATATATATGATGACAATTATTTTCTAAGTTTCGTTTTTTGTTCAAAGGTTTTCCATGTTCCATTCTCTGGTAGCCTCTTTAAACTAGCACTAGTCCATTCCATGTCTTTAATTTTGTCCAGAAGCTTGTTTGTTTTAACAAATGAAAGAGCTGTGTCTAAGTCTTCAAAGATTCTAGTTGTATTCTGGTGAAAGATTTTTAACCTTGCTGGAAATAGTAAATGGGATTTTGTTTGGTTCTTTTTAACTTCTTTTATTAAGAAAGGCTTTCCTTTTGGAGATTACTACAGGTGAGTAATCATTATCAAAGTGTACTATATTGTCTTTTACTTTAATTGGTGATTTTGCCCAGGCTGTTTTCAATACTATTTTCTTATCATGTGATGAAAGGAATTTTACAATCACAGATTTAGTAGAACTTGTTTTGCTGTTTTTAGATGAGACCATAGACCTGTGTGTGCTTTCAATACCGTAGGAAAGTGCTACAGGGAGTTCCAAAATTTCTGGCAACCAAGACATTAAAATCTGTTCCATATTGTTTTCTTCTACATTATCAGGTAATCCAAAGATTCTTATATTATTACGGCGAGATCTGTTTTCAAGATCATCTACCTTTGACTGCAGTTGAGTATGTTGTTTTAAAAGAAACTCAATATTATGTTCACTTTCCTGAATTATGGTGTCCATATCACTGAGAGCTGTTTGGACTTCTGAGATTTGTTCTTTCGGTTGTTTTAGGTATTCATGAATAGTGCTCATTTGTTGTGTACATCTCTCTTTGAAATTATCCAATTTCAAGTCCATTCTGTCTATTTTGTTAGTTAAGTTAATTCTTCTATATTAGTTAGCAAGGATTCTATTTCTTTTTTTAAGGTAGTATCCTGATGTGCTGTTTTAGAGAAGCTTATCTTTTTAACTGGTAGAGATCAGAGTATCACAGAAGTTTTGACAGGAAAAAAATAATATTTTTCTAAACAATTTTTGGATATTATCCTTCCTTATATCAAGAGAAGTCAAAAACTTAAAAAATATCCACAATTATGATAGTTATTTCATAAAAATCCTGTCTTAAAAAGTTTGAAGAAACAGTGCTGAAAAAAGGGCTGTTACTCAGTGCTCTTCATGGCCATGCCCCCACTTCAGATCTCTTTCTAAGAACACCAAACTCTCGATAGTGCTATTTCTGATGTACATCAAGCTGGCTCAACTCTGTCTTTGAGATATCTGATGACTTATAGCACAGCCAGCCAGCATATTGAACAGATTATTAGAAATAATTGGGATATTTTGAAGGCCATACCTGGCCATGAAAAATGGCTGCCTGTAAAACCTCTCTTTACATATAAAAACTGTGAGAGTTTAAAAAAGTGTTTATGCTATACATATTTTAGCTTTAATAAGAGATGTATTACTACTTTTTATAAGAAAGGAACTATTCCTTGTTATAATTGCTCTTGTTGCTCAGAAATTACCCAATCTACTGAATTCATACATCCTGTTAGTAGAAAGAAATATGAGTTAAGTTGTACAGCTACTTGTAACACTTCTTACGTTATTTACTTAGCTACCTGTCAGCAATGTTTGGGATTTTATGTGGGTAAATCTACAAGAAGGCTACATGACAGGATTATAGAGCGCAGCTCAGATATACGTACAGGTGTAGACACTAATTCTTTGGCCAAACACTTACAAGAGAATGATGGTTCTCATCAATTCCTTTTTAGAGTTATAGATATCCTGCATCCAAACTTTAGACGTGGTGATCTAGTTAATAAGTTAGACTTAAAGGAGTATGAATGGATTGTTTGTTTTCAGGCTAATATATATCCTGGTTTAAATAAGCAAATAACACTGAAGCCAATACTGAAGATTAAACAGCAGCAGGTCAAATAATAATGAAAAATGTTTTACTTTTTTATTAACTTTTTTGTAACATTTATTTTATGTATTAAGATGTGATGTTTTGCTGACACATTTTGATATACTTTTAAATTGATTGGTGTTTCTTTGTAGGGTGGACTGTGTCATGTGATGTGTCTTTGAACTGTTTAAAAATATGACTGTTTTTTAATTTTTTTGAAAACAACGAGGAAGGACTGAATGTCCAAAAGCTTTGTGGTCTTTTAATAAAGTTGCTCAACATTGTGAAGAGTGCTATTTCTTTACCTTTGGATTGCTCTGCTTAACTCCACTTCACCATTTTGTTCACCTTTTTTTGCATAATTTTTGGTTTTGTCATCACTACTATGCCACAGGAGGTATCAACTTACTCATACACAACCAAGTATAATGTTAAGTTATACAGGTTCATAGATTTGTACTAGACTACTGACCACCAGGGTCTTAATAAGCCTAGCAATGCACCCCCACCCAGTTCTGTCCCAGAGTTCCTCAGATGCCTATATGGTGGGAAGCAACTGTAGTGCCATTATATTTTATAACAAGGCTGTAATTTGTTGCAGAAAATGGATCCACATGTTTAGTTCATCATACTTAAAATGAAATAAAAATAAAAAAAAACTGTCTTGTTTACTTGTAACACATAAGTGGTAAGTGGAAGAAATGGCAGACAGTGCCAACATGTCAACCAAAAGACTGCAACAGGCTGGAGGGCTGGTCCATAGAAAAGTGTTTTGTATACAATGCCAGCAATGGCTATGTAATGCCCTACAGTGGTGTTCGGGTATAGGGATTATTACTTAACATGGCTGAGGAAAAGAAAAGCCTAAGGTGTACACATCACTGAGCACAAGTTTTGTTTGACATTCTGGCAGGAAATAGGTAAAGCTTGCAAAAATGTTTAAAAAGATTGCAAGCGATTTCTGACTTCAGAAATAAGGTGCTCTATTTTGCAGTTATTGAGTAGGCCACTTACGGGATACCATGTGCAGTCTTATAGGCCATGATTTAATAAATGTGTAAGACAGATGGCAGAAGTGCCCCGGAAGTCCAACCAAAGCAGAACAGTGAAGACAGCAAGCAGAGTTCGAGAGCAGGTCATGAGCTTATGACCTACTTAATCCAGAACTCAGACAAGACAGAAAAATCTCATCTGTATATTTTCAGTATGTAAGGCTAAGGTGTCTATATAACTGCTGAAAAAATAGAAGAATAGGAAAGCAAGGTAGAACTGGATTAAGGATGGAGGCATTTCCAAGACATACATGAAAAAAATAGTATTTATAAAGAGGATGATGACATGAGATAGAGGACAGTGCATGAGAAAACAATATATCTTCTCACACTTCTGTTATACAAATACAAAGGATCATATTTATAAAATAGAAAGGTTTTGTTACTTTTGATACTACACATGCAGCAAAAGCGGAGAAACCATCTATTAAACCTCAAATAAGTTCTTCTTTTACCTGAGGGATGGGATTAAAGCCACTTAAATGCAAAAATGAATCATTTTAAGACTAACTGCTGCAGTGATTACTGCTGGAAAAAAGAGCCCATGATTACAGAACAGAATGACAAGGGCAATTAGGTGTTTTCTTAAGCAGAGATCAGCCTGCTTTGGATTAGCCTCCTTGCACACATGCATATGCACTCTATCTCTCTCTGTCTCTCTCTCACACACACACACACACACACACACACACACACACACACACACACACACACACACACACACACTTATGAACACTCCCGCAAATGTGTACACACACACTCACCCACCCACACACACACACACACACACACACACACACACACACACACACACACACACTTATGAACACTCCCGCAAATGTGTACACACACACACACACACACACACACACACACACACACACACACACACACAAACATGCATGTTCACACAGGAGTGCAAAGACACTCACATACACACTCACGTGCGCATGCACAGATGCACATACACACAGACACACAGTCTTTTGTATCCCTGTAGTCCATTTTCAGTTTTGTGAGAGGAAGCACATTAGCTTTTCTTAAGTAATTGGGTTTTCACTATCATATTCTCAGTTATCCAGCCCACTTCCACCAATTAATATGTTCTTTGAAGGCAGTGTTAAACTTTTGCTCTTTTCATCCGATGTTAAATTAGTGTATGATAATTAAACACAGAAGCACTTGGCACTCTCTCAAGAGGATCTAAAATGGTGCTGAACCACAAAAGCTACAAAAATCTCCTTCTGTGACCTCTAAAATATAAAGAAACACTAGCCTGCAAAATGCAGCAAGCATCTGTTAGTGCTGAATATTTCACTGCCATTTAGGTAGCTGGAGGTAAAGTAATTTGTCAGGAAGCAAAAAACATTTTGGACAGTGTCTATAAAATGAGAGATGTCACATTTGTCAAGTGCTGTGAAGGGAATCCTTTTATAGAAAATTCTGTATTGAAATAATGAAGCAGCAAACATAATAGCTGTTGTTCACAGATGTCAGTGCAAGCCTATAGTTCTGCTGTTCCTATGTATTTTTAACACCAAAAGTTCAACATAATTATCTCGTGACAGTCTCCTGACTAAAGGTCTATGTAATTTTAACTCTTGTACTGAAAATAATTTAATGGGGAAAATGTACTATGAAATCTAACAAGTTATACCCATCACATATATTGATGGCTCTTATGATATGGCTATATGTTTCATATTTTGCCAAAATACTAAACATTTCCCAGTTATAAGACTGCTGTGAAAAATACAATGTATAATTTAATGGTGTTTCTTACCATCCTTACCTATAACAGAATCAATACCAGTGACAAATGGTAATGTTTAGCAACCAACAAGAACGTGATTTTACACAGCAACTGTGATATCACATTTCTAGGCCAAATTGTTATACATCACTGTAAAATGCCAAGAGGTGTAGTTCAGAGAACTATGCTGAAAATACTCTGAAAATGGTTCATAAATAGCAAAACTGTAGTAGCAAGATGAAAATTCCAATCAACTTTGCTAAAGTTGAAAGCCTTAAGGTATGAAGAGCAATACGTGATCATGATCCACTGAAAGAAAAACAAGAAACCATTACAAAGTATGTGTATATGTATATGTGTAAGTGTACTTGTACATGTAAATTTATATATGTTTGCGTCAGGTATAAGTTTCTAGATCTGTTCATGTATGTCATGGGCAGGTGCATGTGCTTGCATGTGCACGCACATGTTTATGTATATATACGTGTGTGTATATGCACATGTCCATGTGCATGGGTATGACTTGTATGTGCATGTGTGTATGCATGCATGCATTTGAATGTGTTATGTGTATGTGCATTTATGTGCATGTTCACATATATGCACATGCATAGGTATGTGCATGCAAACATCCACGTGCATATGCATCTTTGGATCTGGATATGTTACATGGATGTATCTGTATTTGTAAGTATATGCACATGTGTATCCATATATGTATGTGTAGTGGTATATGTAGATGTATATATGTTCATGCTTGCATATCTGTATGCATATATGCATGTACACAAGTACCTGCACATGTATGTGGATTTGTATGCCTTTGTGCATGAACGGGTATGTATATATATATCTATATATATATATATTTATATATATATATATATATATATATATATATATATATATATACATGCATCTGTATACATACATGTATCTGTATGCATGGGAGCATTTGCATGCATATGGTATCTATGGTAGGGAAATGAAGGTAGAGGCTGGAGATGGGTTGGCTACATCCCAATAGGAAGGTTGAGAAGTGAGTGGGATTCATAAAAAACAATAGTGTAGTGTCTTGTTTTCTACATAGTTAAATGTTTTCATGTTTACAACCACTCAACATCAGTCTGTACGGCTTTGTCAGTGAAAGTACAATAAAAATGAACCATGGTAATGTAATTTAAATATAAACTCTGTAGAACTGCATACCTATCAACTGTGCAGATTTTTGCCTCATATTTTTGGTCCATTTTTCATAAAATTGTGTTTTTTTAGCAAATCATTGGTAAATCTTGAAGATTTAAGTGAGAAACTAATGACAGTCATTTGAGTTTATGACTTCATACCCTTGAGAAAAATTCATGCTATTGCAAAATCTGTTATTCTATCTACTTTCTGAGATTGTTAGAACAATATGTAAACATTGTCCATATTTTAGGCCTTTGCCCCCCCCCCCCTTAATTATGGCTTTGTCCAGATTTCTTGCAGTAAGAGGTTGAGAGGTATGCTGCATACGTGTCACTTACAGATAAAATCTTTGTTGTACATTCTGGTGCAGAAATAATGCAATGTAGCATGAGATACTTTATATAATGTGGAGTTCTGAAGTCTGGGAGGCATGTTATGCCTATGCCGATGTGTTGAAGATATGGGGAGTCATCATAATGTTGACTCAGTGGGAAGAGCCCTCTCAAGAATATACAGTGACATACAAGTCTGCCAGCCCTAACGACTGACTCCACCAGTGTAATGCCAAACTCAAAGGATGCAGTTCTTAACTGACGAAAAGATATGAGAAACAAATGGTAAGACGATGGAGGGAGGTAGTATTCCAACAGCAAGAGCCCTGCAGATAGATGATATGATTAGTATCCGTAATGTTTGTGTTTAATATTAGAGAGCTTATATGGAGGAAGATGAAGACAAGAATCAACAAATCAATACTTCTGAGTGTCTGTCCAATGAGAACAGCCCCTCAATGACCATGATCAAAAGCAAGATCTATACCCGAAGGACATATCTAATTCATATTACACAATGACTGCCCATTAACGTTCAAAAACAAGCATGCTGATTGGTCAGCCCAACCTGCGTGCGCAATGTAAATCGAGCATATACCAATAAAAAAAGTCCGGTCGCCTGGACTTTCTTTGATTAATATATGCTGTAACTTTCTTAAAAAAAAAAAAATATATATATATATATATATATATATATATATATATATATATATATTTGAAATCTGGACAGTACGCCGGTACAAGAGAGACAGGATGGTTAAAATAGTAGGAAAATCAGGTACATTAGTCAAAACTAAGAAAGTAACTCATTGTCCTTGTCTTTTCTCTGTCCTGTCTCTCTCATACCTCCCAAGTGTCCCAATTTTAAACTTTATTAACAAAATTAAAAAAAATGCATAAGCATGGGAATATAAACCCTAGATGCATGCTGTACAAGAAAGCCGCAGAATACAAAAACAAACAGGAAGAACACCACAGCACCATTATACAAGGACATTATTTAAGAAAAGTAAGTAATTTTGTATACTAGTAATAGCCCATGGCTTGGTGTGGGTAATGCTAATTTATGAGTGAACCACACCAACTGTGGATAAATTCAGCATTAACCATACCCAGACATGGGTTTTTCTATAATACTTTACAGATGTATTTAGGATGGCCAGATACAACCATGTCAATGTCATCTAAGTAAGCATTACTGCCAGCAGGTGTGAATGTAAACTTGGTGCTGGTGGAACATGCTTTAGGACACCTGTTTACTGATCCGTTATACTTTTTCGTAACAAAAGGTAATACATTTAAAAAAGTATTCATGGAAGCACTGAATAGTAAAACATCTGCCATCTGGCTTTGCGGGTCTTACTGTAGTACATAAGGTGCTTATCATCTCTTCTGTGACTCTTTTTCTTCATTCTGTATAGTACTATAAATGTCTGGGTGCAAACATGGAAAGCAAAATATATTTTCTTTAAATGGAGTGTAATGGAAAGAAGAGAAGTAGATAGATGGATTTGTTATAATTTCTGTAGCCATCTTATGCATGAGAGAATGTCTGGTGCAGAAGGAACCATTATACTTATGATGTATAAACCAATAAAGCTTGAAGTTGTGTGATTCACCGATTAGTAGTTACTGCATCCAGAAATATAGCCTTCCATAATAAATTTATGTCCACTGAAACCGATAGTTAAAAGGGAGACAGAATAGCAAATCCAGTAGCAAATAATATTCCAAGGTAGAAAACAATCACATTTAGGGGGTGGAAGAAAGCAGCTTCAAAAAAGATCTGGCAGACCTTGGGAGTAGTTAAGTGTTTAAATACTGGTCCATATGGAAATTAGAAAGAGTTGCTAGATGAAACGTGACTAAAGAATAACAAGGATCTTTCTACGAAAGAAATGAAAGAACAAGAGACATCCATTGCCACTATCTGCTTACACAATGTTGCAGGACTGAATTTAATTACAGTGATTGCTCACAATATTTTTCAATTCTCAGTCTTCATTAGACCAACATACCTCCATATAATCATAACCCACAATTCCCTCCCCAAACTGTATAACTTTACACATTTTAAATAACCAACCCTAGCTGTCATCTATCTGCCTACAATACTGGTTTTACCTGTCCTTGAAGAGGAGAGGTATGTTGCCTCTGACTAGTGTACCTAATGGCAAACATATTGATGTTTTTTACACCTTAATTATACAACATGCAAATATACTAAACAAGACTGGCTTAGCCACGATCCCCAATCACATCTCATACTTAGAGGCCTCATATAACACAGCTAGCAAACAGACTACTGTCTATTTTATACTAGCAAACACGCTCTCTGTCCACCAAACCAGCATAAGTTCCACTCCATTGAATGTCTTCCTCACCTCCAGCCTACTATGATAGAAATATTTGGCAGTTCAATACAAACAAAAACACAAATTATGCAGACCCAGGTTTGATTCCTGGAGTCTTTGCTTACGAGGACATCACTTAATCAGTGAACCATTCTTTGATGATCTATGAAAAGAGGTACCCGTACCAAGTGGCATACTTAATAAAACAGTAAATAAATACATGATTAAATTAATTAAACCGTGTCAGCAATCTGGCTGAAATTTAGCTATATCATATTCAGATATCTCTGCTAGTAGTTTAAGTACACTAGATACAAGACTGACTATCAATATAACATTGTATAAAACTGTTAGTGGTTTGTGCATTAAATACACAGATGCAATGTTAGTAATATTTACAATATTTACACAAAGCAGAATTTTCCATTCAAACAATGTTAGAATATTTATGATCTGTACATAAAGGAGTCATTCTCATTCTTGCAGATGCACAAGCAAATAGAATTCTAGAGTATACAGTCTAAGCCTTGCAAAAGGTAATTACAATAATTATTAATTGTCAGGAAAGCAGGTGCATTTAGCTTCATTCATGTGATTAAATTTATATCTGTTCATCTGTATCTCTATATATCTAGATCTACATCTATATAGATATAGATATATATATATATATATATATATATATATATATATATACACACACACATATATATATATATATATATATATATATATATATATATATATATATATATGGGTCTATTTTCGTTCATTGAAAGTATGCCTCTTTGAAACTAAAAAAGCTTAAATTACTTAACCAAAAGTGCAGTTTAACGAAACCACACTTTCGCAAAATACAAATATCTGAATACCTGTTGGCTGTTCTGGGATCTTGTACAGTGAGGTAAAGGAAATATAGCTTTTTCCCCACTGTAGTGTGATCTCGGAATTAGCATATATAATTTGTGGGTGTGTCGGGGGTGCAGGGGGGGGGGGCTTCCTTCCCTGCAAAAGTTTATTGTTACTATTTTCGGTTATTTCCTTATCCTCACTGTACAAGATCCCAGAATGGCCAACAGGTATTCGGTTATCTGTATTTTGCGAAAGTGCAGTTTCAGAGGTATACTATTGAATAACAAAAGCAGACCTATATATATATATATATATATATATATATATATAGATATAAATACGGTTAACTATCATAATGTTGACTGTCATAATCTTTTTTAAATAATTGATCAAATTGTTTTGTTGAATTTGATAATGTCGCTTTGTAATAATGTTGAAAATGATTACCACAAAGTTCAACATTCGCAAGTATTTGGAATGTCTTCATCTATGAGGAGTTGACGTCAGACCCTCAGGCTGTTGTGGTGAAGGAGCCATGGGAATTGTATGTCAGCAGCATTGAAGTTAGAGTAGGAGTGATAACACAAAAGAAACCCAGCAGATTACTTTGATTTCACAGAATTCGCATCAGCTCTGTAAGGTTTATCTCAAGTGTTCTAGTGTCGGGACACTTGAACATCAAAGACACACACACACACACACACACACACACACACACACACACACACACACACACACACACACACACACACACACATCTACATGCACGCCTGCCCTGCAACCCTCACACCCCCCACACCCCCTGCAAATTATATATGTATGAACTCTGAGATTGCACTATATACAGTGAGGAAAAGGGTAAACCTTCTGACCCTCACTGTACTGCGATCTCCATACATAATGCCAAATTCATATTAGCGAACGGAGACTTACTTTCATTAACATGAATTCAGACTATTTCAGTTCGGCCAGGGGCGTTGCTAGAGTTGTACTACCTGGGGCTGTCTTTGAGTTTGCCACCCCCCCTCACACGATCATGGTTAAATGCCCCCCATACACAGCACCCCCCCCCCCGCAGCTATTACAGTGTCGCATTACTTGGCTATTTCTCCTCATTTACTATAAGCACTGTAATGTGTATAGTGTTTTCTGCATTACTTCTACAATGATTATTTGAATTTAATTTTAAAGTTTTATTTCAAATTGTATAGCACAAACACTGATAGACATTTTGCTAAACAAAGCAAAACAGTCTTACAATGAAAACAAGTAGCATTAAAACTTCTCTGCCATTGAAACTCATATTCACTCAAACAGAATTTAAATCCACATTCAAAGAAAATGCATTTGGCCAGTGCCGGATAAAGTTTACCTTTGGGCTGATTTCAAACCATAGGTCCCTTGCATACATATTTAGGACCATGCATACATGCATGTGTTCTTTGAATCACCTTCCTGATTGTATTAAATTATATTCCTTGTATAATACAGCACACTTGTTACAGCATGTTTTAAATTATTTTTTGAACATTTGTCTAGTAAGCAATGAAGCAAAATGTATAAACCAATAATGACAAAACTGCCCAATTCAGAACATTTCCATCATAAAAGTCTACTCAAACGTCTGTCATCTCAGTCCAGACATACCTCTTAACCTCTTAGAGCAAGAAATCTGGATAAAGCCATAAATAAAAGTGGGATATAGGCCCAAAAATAGGGACAATTTTTAAATATTGCTCTTACAAACTTAGAAAGTTGATAGAATAACAGGTTTTGCATTGGCATGAATTTTCTGAAGGGTATAAAGTCTGGAACTCAAATGTCTGTCATTATTTTCTAACTTTAATCCTTAATGATTTGCCACTAATTTGCCAGAAAACTTACAATTTATGAATAACAGACCAAAAATATGTGGTAAAAATCTGGACATTGTGAGAAAATCTGAACAGTCGAGAGGTATGCCACCAATATCAGTAAATATGCACAATTTCTGTAGAAGTAAAAATCATCTATTCCAAAGAAGGGGTAGACACTGAATGAGGACTATGTCTGTCTAACACATTTTATTTACTTGCTGATGTTTCAGATCTCTGGTTGTAGGACAAGCTGCAGAGTTTGACCTACCTGAGAAAAAGTGGTCAAGTTTCACAGGATGTCTAATGGTACAGTAAATGAGTCAAAGATTACCCCCAGGAGTCTATACAACAGATTACAGGAATAAGGCTTTCCACTCCATCTTAGCAACTGAGGTTCTTAAGGACAGAGCTCTTCTTTGCTAAAAAACATTGGGTTTTTACAGGTTTGCTGATATGTCTAGGGAGGTATGTACCTTGGGGAGCATTATATTTTATAACAGGTCTAACCAGTGCTGAATATAGGGGAAATATAACTTTTTTAGATCTAAATGGGATACCATTGGTTATTACTTGTAATAGATGAATTTAAGGACTACAGTTACTACATGTTGATCAAAGGAAAGGGAACTATCAGCCTAGGTGCCCATGTCTTTGGCTACTGTTTTGCTTGATATGCAATATTTTCGGTACTGTAAGTAGTAGGTCCTTGATGTTTTCTGAACACTTCATATTGTTTGTGTTCTGTTTACACCCATTATTCATAAACTAAGTATGGACAAGGATAAGCTCTTTCCAAAGTATAGAAATGTTTGAGGGGGCAGTCATCAGTAAATTTGGTCAACCAGAGGTCCAAGCATAGACCTCTGAGGGATTCCACTGGTAACCTCTGAATTATCTAAAGAGGCTCCCACCACATGGACAATGTATGTTCTGAGTTTTTTGTCAGTTTGCCATCCATCCTGTTAGCATAAGGATCAATGTTTAAGCCAGACAGCTTCATTACAGTTATGGCATTCAGTATGCTATCAAGTGCCTCGGCCAGATCAAGATAAGTGAATGAACAGCATGACCTCTGTTCTTGAAGTTCACAAGATTTAACAGACATGATCTGCACTTGATGGAGCCAAATTGATGTGGGTGAGGCCTAATGAGATTCTTCATGTCACAATTAATGAGATTAATTATGTCATGCTCCACGGCTTTACTGATAAGATTCATGAGGTAGATAGGTCTGTAATTTACAGGATCTGTAGTAGGGACACCCATCTGGAGGATTTAAGAGGAGTTTGGTGAGAGTATATTTGATGATGTCCCGGTATATTATGAGGACTCATAGATGAAGTATTTTTCACCTTAGAAAGCACCTTAAAACATGCTCCTATGTGATGACAAGGAACATGAAGAATTCTGTGATGAATAAAATTTGAAAAGGAATTTTGAGTAGAAATTAGCAGTAAACTTATTTACATTTGTATATCTAGGATGTTATTTGGGTAGGAGTGAGGGGGCTCCATTATGTAAAAGTTCAGAGCAATATTGAGTGCTATTATTTTCAAAGTAGCCAAAAAACACTTGAAGTTATCCTTTACCTCAGATGCTAATCTTTGTTCATGAGTAGCTTTGCTGGACCTTATATTGCTTTACATTTTATTTGGTGAAATTTTTTATTCTGTCCTCAAACTGATGAGCTCTGGTGTTGCAGTATAGTTTAAAGATTTTTTTCTCTTTTTCTGTATAAATTTTTCATTATATTTGGCTCTAGTTGGGACCACCAGATCTATACAGTTTTGTAATTGGGAATAAAAATCCTCAGAGTAGATGGCTGAAGGTACAAGATCAGTGGTGGTGATGTTGTTGGCAAATTTAGAGATTTTATCATAAATGCATAAAGTTTACCTATCTATGGATCTTGAATAGAGAATCTTAGCTACAGGCAGAATGGTGGATCTGTGAGTAAATGTTACACGTTGGTGGTCAAATTGGACAGGTGATTGAGAGGCTGGGAGGGGTGAAACAAGTAGAGGCTATATCTATGAGGACCAGATAAAGAATATTTCATCCCTTGGTAGCTTATCTATTTGAGCAGTGCAATTCCTGTCTATCCAATCCAAAATTGTCTTAGTGTACCTCACATTAGAGGTCTAGGTGTTCCAGGCTAAGTAGGGGTAATTAAATTCAGCCAGGATTATGGAGTTGTAGATTAAAGGAATTTCTTCTGAAAACACATGTAATTCCAAATGATAATATGGGAAATTGAATGGGGTCTGGTAACCAGCTATGAACTGAAAGTCTTCTTTGTCCATGGTGAGCTGAACTTCTAAGAGTTCCCTATTTGGGTCTCTAGAATGATATGGTACCTAGAAATACTCAGACTCAGTTTTCACCAGGCCAGTAGGCATGGTAGGCACAAGGCCTAGGTATGGAGGGAGGGTTTTCAATAGATAAAACCATCTCTCTGTAATAGCAAATACAATGACGTTTCAGATGCAGGAGTGCCTTCAGATCAAGTAGAGTGTTATTACTAACTGAGCATTGGGAAGTCACCTTAATGTTGTCCAGTCTAAGATATGATGAATTTGTTAAGTTGAGATGTCCATTAGATGAACTCAGCCTCAAAATTATACTAGGGAGGGCATCAGGGGCTTTAGCCAGTATGTTGAAACACCCTGAACAAGAGTTGCAAGCCTTGCTTTGTAAATCAAGTTGGACTGCCTGTCATTTCTTCCAAGGCGGATACATACTGGATATCCATAGCATGAAACCAGTTATTAAGCCAGTTGTTGAAGCAAACACACTCAAAAACATAAACAAACTGTTTTTTTTTTTTGGGAGGGGGCAAACTTTTACCAACTCCATGGTTGCACATACACAAACAAGAGTAAAAATACCCTAAACAACTGAATCAGTGCTGATTAATCCAGGTGAGCAGTACAAGCAGTGACTTCATTTCCTACCAAGTGAATCAAAACTGTCAACAAAGTATTAAAAATAACAACCACTCAGCTAACCATGACTTAATATGCTATATTCTACAAACAGCTAATCGACATCACAGGTGCAAATGCACTTGTCCTTCACATAAAAAAAAAGACTCACACACACACACACACACACACACACACACACACACACACACACACACACACACACACACACACACAAACCTTACCTTCTCTCTTACCGGAACAGCTGTTTTAAATCCCATGCACAAGTATGGAATGACTTTATAAGTTTACATTTGTGGCAGTGTACATACATGCAATGCACGCACAGTTGTCCTTAAAGGAGAAGACCCCGCTACTCTGGTGTTACAAAGTTTTTTTCTTTCTTTTAATAAGTTAGTCCTTTTTAAGTCTGCCTGTTCTCTCACTCCCTCACCATGCATTTGACCAAATCATTTTCGTGTAAGTGCCATTTCACATTATGATAGTAAACCTATGTGCGTGTGTTTGTGTGTGTCTGTGTATATCTATGTATACACACATAAATATATATATATATATATATATATATATATATATATATATATATATATATATATATATATACGTATACATATATAGGTTCCCTTTAAATGATGGAAGTTTTAAAACTTTGAATTTTATATGGCCGAGACTACATGATTGAGGTTTTAAAACTTTGAACGTTCTGAATGGAGATCTTCGTACGGAGAGGAATGGAAAATTCTCTCTTTTCCTTGCTATAGTCCCATCTCAGAGTTGGTATACTTAAATAGCAAGGAGTGTAAGGTGGTGCAGGGGAGTTTGACCCCTGAGAAATTTTTGTGTTTTGTTTTTATTTCAGGTGTTCAAAGTTTTGAAACCTCGATAATATGGTCTTGCCCATATGAAATTCGAACTTTTAAAACTTCGATCATCTGAAGTAGATCAATATATATATATATATATATATATATATATATATATATATATATATATATATATATGTTTTTTTTTTTAAATCTATTGATCTATCTGTTCTTCTGTTTATGTGTGTCTGGATGGACACACACATGCACACACACACACACACACACACACACACACACACACACACACACACACACACACACCCATATATATTTATGGGTTTATATGTGTTTATCGAGAACAGTGAAACTTTAAAACATCGCAAAACATAAGTATTGCAATCCACATCATCAGTCAGAAGACAAGTTACTAGTCCTCCCTTTGATGATGTGGACTGCAATAGATAGGTCTTGCAATGTTTCAAAGTTTTGATGTTCTCATCTCAACATTCCAGGGTTTGACGGTATTGTTATTTGATAAACTAATATAAATCCGTATTTATATAAATAAATAATATTAGTATTACCAGCTATACTCTATTCAAAGAAATGCATCAAAATAGGCTGGCTATATGTTCCTTGCCTGAAGGCATGCTGTTGCTAACTTGCCAGGTTACTTCTCATAAGCAGGAATTCTTATGTTTTCCTCTCCCAGAGTCAAACTAATGTTGATAAATGTTATACTACACACTGCTTCCTAGATGCTTTATAAAAGAACATAGGGGGGTGTCATGATTGCATGCTTTCTGTGGTACTGTATGACACATCTCTATGGCATGACCACCACGTAGCTTCAGTAGCACTAGGTAGTAACCTCCAGAATTTAATTTTGCATTGATGATTGCACCACTGGCATACTCCATTTTAAAAACTGGAGTCATCAAGAAGTCTTATGATTCATTTGTAATCCTTACTAAGACTATTTCTCTGCCCTGCCATCCTAACATTGCTCATCTGTTTTTAGGCTCTTCCTGTAAGAACTCTGCTAGTTCATGCTTCAGACTAATTAGGTGGAAAAGACATTTTCAGCTAAGTTATCCAGCTTTTTCAGTACACTTCTTATTACTTTGTAAGGCTATAACAGTATTAGCATTAATAAGGAGAATGTCTAAACATCTTTGTTCTAACAAATACCTTGATAGTAGTATATTTTGGCACTTCCTTATCTTTCCTTTGGTTGTTGTCAGGAATATATTTTCTTTTCTTGTTTTACTTTTTACTAACTCGTTTAAGAATTTAGTATGCAGGAAAAAAAATTGGCATCACCCACAACAGAATTTTTTATTTTTTTTTATAACCCCAGTCCAGAAAACTTATCACAGCATAACCTACTATCACATTAACTTTGTTATACAGTATCTTTGTAACCACTGAGTTACAATACTGTGTAACACATCTTCCCTGGCAATGTAGCTGTAAGTGTTACTTCACTAGATGTCAATGTTTACATCCAAACTTAACTGGCTAAAGTGTAAAACACCAGATCCAGTACCACAATTCTGTTTTTGTTTCCGAGTTTCCGATATTTCCATTTATGTGTGAATGGAGTTTGTGAAATGTAATGGGGTTATGAACCAAACCCACTACAGTACTGTTTATTACTTGTTATAAACTCTAATTCAGACATGATTTTCAGATTATTCTAGTTAGAAATCAGGAATTGACTGGCTGATGTGTTAAGACCAATAATTTTAATATGATATTGTCAGCAAGTTAATCTGTCCACGTGAATGTTTTCATGGTGATTAACAAATCCTGTTTATGTAGCATCTGAAGATATAAATCAGTTTATCTAGGTATGGGAAGATAGCTTGTGGCTTTCTAGAATGTCATTTATCTAGTAGACAGGGTAATTGGCAAACCTGTGCCTAACGTTTGTATCTGCCATTGCCTTGTCTTCTGTTACCCACACATAAGCCATACCTAAAACATCTGTAGTGAGTTCCTTGTATTTGGTCAATATTTCTTTAGTTGACTACTTTTGGTTGAATAAACAGATGGTCTTCAGGTGTGTGAGATCGCACAATTTTCAGGGAATACTCCTTTTCTCCAATTTTGTGCAATCTCTGAGTTAATATATATCATTTGCAGGGGTGTGGTGACGGGTGCTTGCCCCCTACAAAAAACAATGTTTTTCATTTTTTTTGTTTTGTTTTTAGTTTTTCATGCACAGAGGTTGTTTCTCAGGGCATGCATTGCAACAGTCAGCGTTTGAGTTGACAACATGCCTTGGTCTACGTTTTGAATGTTGACATTCATTTTTGTCAATGAAATGAAGGATAACCATCTGCAGCATACAAAACAGACGTGATGTTCTGAAGTATAATTTCTGCACTCATTGTCACATTTAAAAAAAAAACTCTACATAGTGCATCTCACTATAGTGATGAGGAATTTACTTTCATATGAACTCGTACACATTAAAATTACCATTGTACTAAATACTTGACTCACCTCTCTCCAGCTTCATAACTGCTTCTTCTTTCTTATGTGCTACTCAGAAACAAAATTCTCAAGACTAATGTATTTTAAACGGCTGCATAATGATCTGTAATTTATTCCATTACTATATTTCTAAAGCAGCTCCATGCTGTTTCTGTCAAATATACATCTGGCTGCATGTGTGCAAATCAACAAATCACAAACACTTTCTGCCTGGAGGGAAAAGTGAAAAACTCAATAAGCATTAAAATGTCCTTAAGAGCAAATGAACTTGCTTTATATAAAGAAACAATTAAGATAGTGCATACAATTTCAGCCAATGTGTCACTACACTTCCTAAGCTAAAAGCTTCATGCTGTCTTAAAACAGGTATAAATTGTCTGTTTAAGCAGACCAAATAAATAGTTGTTTTCTATTCATTACTCTTTAGGTTATCCAATACAATTCAAAAAAGACTACTCAGTATAACTTTGCGAAAGCCAACTACATTGGAGTAGTACAACGATTTTTCCCACACAATTGCATTGGGGTAGTATGACAGTTTGTCCCACACAACTGCCTTGCAGTAGTATGACGATTTGCCCTGCACAACTGCATTGGAGTAGTACCATGATTTCTCCCGCACAACTGCAATGCAGTGGTATGACAATTTGCCCTGCACAACTGCACTGGAGTAGTACCACGATTTGCCCTGCACAACTGCATTGGAGTAGTACCATGATTTCTCCCGCACAACTGCAATGCAGTGGTATGACAATTTGCCCTGCACAACTGCACTGGAGTAGTACCACGATTTGTCCCACACAACTGCATTGGAGTAGTATGACGATTTGCCCTGCACAACTGCACTGGAGTAGTGCCACGATTTGTCCCGCACAACTGCATTGGAGTAGTATGACGATGTGTCCTGCACAACTGCCTTGCAGTGGTATGACAATCTGCCCTGCACAACTGCACTGGAGTAGTACCATAATTTGTCCCACACGATTTAATTGCAGAAGTATGCCGACTTGCCCTGCACAACTGCATTGGAGTAGTATGAGAATTTGTTCCACACAACTGCATTGGAGTAGTATGACAATTTGTCCCACACAACTGCATTGGAGTAGTATGACAATTGGCCCTGCACAACTGCATTGGAGTAGTACCTTGATTTGTCCCGCACAATTTCACTGTAGTAGTATGACGACTTGTCCTGCACAATTGCATTGGAGTAGTATGACAATTTGTCCCACACAACTGCACTGGAGTAGTATGACAATTTGTCCCACACAACTGCGTTGGAGTAGTACCACGATTTGTCCCACACAATTTCACTGCAGTAGTATGACGACTTGCCCTGCACAATTGCATTGGAGCAGTATGACAATGTGTCCCACAGAACTGCATTGGAGTAGTATGACAATTTGCCCTGCACAACTGCGTTTGAGTAGTACCACGATTTGTCCCACACAATTTCACTGCAGTAGTAGTGGTTGGGAGGGTGGCCTAATGGTTAAGGTGTTTGTCTTATAAACACAAGGTGCAGGGTTTGAGTCACACAAGGGATACTTGGCTAGGCTTAAAATGGCTCGCAAGGGCAGTTAGCTTAGTACTAACCTATAAAACTATAAAACTATAGTATGACGACTTTCCCTGCACAATTGCATTGGAGTAGTATGACAATTTGTCCCACAAAACTGTGTTGGAGTAGTATGATGATTTACCCCACAAGCTGCATCACAGTAGTACGACGACTTTTCCCACACTGAAAAGCACACAAGATGAGGTTGTTGGAAGGAAACTGTGATAAGCTAAATGAATAGAGTCTATTCACTATCTGCTGCAGTAACACTGTGATTTTGCTGCCAGACTTAACTTAAAAATATCATTTGAAGTAAACAAAACTGGCTAATAAAAATTAAGCTTTTATGGTAGCTTTACTTGCTCTTTATAAACTGTGCTAAAGGGTTCAATAGTGCAATGCTAATTTCTATTTTTGTGCTTGATGTATTATAATTGTGGTGATCAGCAATGCAAGCATCATGGGCGTTCACCATTCGCAGTAGTACTGGGTCTATAAGCTGAGTTATATCTACAGGAACAGAATGATAATACAGAAATTAAGTAGCACTTAGTGCACAAAACAGACTGCTAAACCTTATGCCTTGTATATGTATTATATGCCTAGTATATGTATTATATGTATACAGCAACTCCATCAGTTGTTGACATATGTATACGTATATAACTCCCTCAATTTTACTAACTTACCTATGCTAAAACAGTTTAATGCCTTAACTATATATATATATATATATATATATATATATATATATACACATTTATATATATATATATATATATATATATATATATATATATACACACATATACATATATATATATATATATATATATATATATATATATATATATATATATATATTTTAGCACTGGAGTTTTTTTCCCTGGGCCTCCACTGAAAATGAGTTCCTGATGCAGTGGACTTTCCCGGTCAACAAATGTCAATAATTAACTGAATAAATAAATACATAATAAATAAATAAATAAATAAATAAATAAATAAACCCTAGTCAGAGCCTTTCTAACCAAAAAAAAAAAGAAAAGAAAAAGTGTGAGGCAGAGGGCAAGTTGGAGGAGGGAGGAGGGTGGGGTATTTCTTGTTGACAGGGCTTTACTCAGAGTTATGTTAAGTATCACTATTTTTCATATCTGAAAATGGGAACCTCTGGCTGGATGAACAGATAAATCATACTCCTTAGCTCAAGCCTCCTTGGTGCCTGTCATATGGAATGTTCCCTTAAAACCATAGCCCCAGTGGAAGGCATTAATCTAGGCGGTTGCATCCTCTTTGAAATAATTTCCAAGTGTTCAGGGGTTACAAGAGGTAGCTGCACAAATATCATGCAAATTGACTAACTTCAGAAGAATACCATAAATGGAGCTAGAGATGTGTGACAGAATGTGATCTATGATGACACTTTTTGCCAGCTATGTCATAAAAGAAGAGATGGCAGTTTAAAAGCCAATACAAAAGGCATTGTTTGGGGACCTTTTTGTCAGTGCACGGTTTGGCAAGGGAAACACAAAACTGATTATTTATTTATTTATGTTATAGTTTGTTCCACCACCACAGTACTAGATCTTTCTCTGCATACCCATGCGATGAAGAATATACTCTCAGTGGTTACTTTGCTATGGGAGGAAACTAACAGATGAGCCAGATGAGCTACATTAGTCTCTGCAACCACCTTTTACATAAAAAGGGATTGTTGTTAATTCTATGGTACATGTCTGAGATGGGGAGACCTGGTGGACAGTTTCAAATGACAAAGATTTGCCTTTTTAGAGTAGAATGGTGAACCTAGCAATGACTTTTATTACTGGGGTCAGGGGGACTAAGGGATTAAGGAGAAGCTGATTTCTGCAGCATCTTTGGCCAATAAAGATTACTCAGTTAAATGATACTTAAGTTACTACTTTCAACTCTTTAAGTTACATTTTGAGAACTCATGACTAAATTTACATTTCTAAATATTACAAGAATCATCTTAGTAATTCATGGACTTAGTGGGCCTGTCTAAAAGAAGAATTTTCCTTCCACTTGCATAAGGCACTTACTCTAATAATAGGTCTGATTGAGTAGGTCCAGCCTCAGTGAAAGCAGCTTGGAAGTTTGGCACTTAAAACTTTCTCACCTGATTGGTCCCTACCATTATCCCATAATGCACTGATGTAGTGGCTTTCACCATATCTAAAGTATGCAGCACAAAGGGACGCACATATATATATATATATATATATATATATATATATATATATATACATATATCTATATATCTATCTATATATATCTATATATATCTATCTATATATATCTATATATATATATATATATATGTATATGATTTAGCTTTAGACATGACATAAAGATGTTGGATGGAGGGGAGCATATTACAAAGATGATATGCTCATTCTGAAGGTACCTCTACATCATTGTTAAGGATTATACAAAAGTCACTTTTTTTTATGTTTCATGAACTACTGCTTAGTTACACCATTGTAATATCCTAAGTTTGAATTAAGTACATTTCTGATGCTTATTCATTAGCTTACTAAGAACTGCCTTAAAATCCAACTAGATGTGTGTGTCTGTTTATTGTTCATTGTTTTATTAAATGAACCATATTTAGCACTATGCTGGTGCCTATTTGCAACTAATCTCTCCAGTGCTTCTTTCAGGCAAACTGAATTTATTGGATGCTCCTGACTGATAAATTACAATCTGTCAGGTGCTGGATTGGCTCTGCTTGACACAAAAACCCTCAGAGGCAAATAGCTGACTTGGAAACTTTCCTTTAACTTAATACATGTATCTGCATATTGCCTGAAAGCAGATGCCATTCTATCTAAAACAATCCTGCTACACTGGGGATCACTGCCTATCATTCATTTAGAATCACTAGCTTTGGAAGGTGGATATCAATATAATTTCATACATGTGTATCTTATTGCAAATGTCCTTGACCTTGATATATTACTGGTCCAATTTACTCTCAGTGGAACAGATTTTAACCTTACTGATAAATACAAATCATGTTCTATCTTCTATTGGAGCACATGGAATACCTAAATATTCTCCAAGCTGAAAGTCAAACCAGACACATATTATTAGCAGACTTTAGTTATTCATATATCGACCAGTCTACCTACATGAATAATTTATGAAAACTATGAGATGTACCAAGGTTGTCTATGGCCTCTACAGGCACTAAAGACAGCAACAAGACCTTTTCAGCTATATGTGTGTGAGATTTTCAGTAGCATCCTGCCACAGTCTAAACTCACAGTATATTGTACTACTCAAAGAAACCTATAATCCATGTTGAAAGTCTTAATTTCAGCAGCCATCTCCACAGCACCTCCATTGGACCATACAACATACTCTGCCGCTTATTAATAAGCCTAATACATTTCACAGTCAAACTTCTCCTAAATATCGTCACTCAAACTCTCTCCACAGAATATGTAGATAAATGACAGCATTTCCACTGACTCTAGAACTAATATGTAAGTCTATACAGGATCTGCATACCCTAGACCATTTGTGGTTGAGCTTTGTCAGAAGTAGTTTGTTCTTTCTTAATTTTTTTTTGCTTCTTGGAAAAAGGTCACCAAAGACCTAAATGAAGGACTTTCCTTTACATCCCACTTCACTTTACATCCTTCAAGGTTCTGTCCTAGGCCTTCTCATCTCTGAAATATATTTCTGTGAAGAAACGGCAGATGTTAATAACCTTTGGCTCACTACATTCACACATGACAGCAAACTTGAAGTTATACTAAACTCCCCAACAGATTCACTAATACCCTATCAAGTCCTTTGTCATGCTAATATCTAGTGCACTAATCAAGTTTTCTCACTGAATGCAAATATATATAGTGTTGTCAAAAACTAGTGCTTCTACATAATACCACTTAAATGGAATTCATCTTCAGACTGATGCAGTGATTTGGGTTGAAGCGCATACCTAGACTCCCAGCTGCATTGTCAGTATATTTGTAATGCTGTCATAAATGTTACTTCTTCTGTCCTGTCATGGGTTCTTGATTTATCTTAACTATGGCTTCATTTTCCCCATTATAGAATACTGCAATAATGTGAGGTATTGATAGCTATGCAAGGAGAAGTAGGGCAGTGGATGTGTAACATATGATAGCACAGCTAACTGGAATTTAATAAAGAATTATATGTTATATGAATAGAAAACTGACTTTGTACTTATGCTTGTGCTGAAAATGTATTTGTAAAGTTGCTTGTGTTAAAAAATATATCAACAGTGTGCCCTGCTGGACAGAAAAAGAAATATACATGCATTATTGTAATGGTTTAAATGTATATGTTTTAACAGAGGATACTGGATGAGAAGAGGTTAATCCCAAACTTTGAAAATAGTGTGAAATGAAATTACCTGGTTTAGGCCACAAAGATTGTATCTTACAGTTCTCAAGGCAGACAGAGACAAAAAGTCTGTACTAGGAAGCTTTATGCATTGTCATTGGGGTGAACTAATTGCTACTCTGTAAGGGTGGAGGTTTGAAATTGTTTTATGACTTCCAGAATCTGCAACAGATCTTCAAAAGGCTGTCTTTGTTTGTATTACTGATGTGTATGTGGTAAATCCTGACAGCTTCTAGCCAAGGGAGGGGGGGGGGTTGCATGGAAACTGGAAGTCAGATGACCAGATGTTCATGAATTCATTCGGTAATCCATCACTAAAAATAATGCTTAATACTATGTGAGAATGAAGTCTCAGAGCACTCTGTTTTTGTAACCTGGCAAGGATCTATCACCTACTTCACCTTGCTTTGCTCTAGTAAATAACCACGGAAAAATAGTTCTTTAGATCAGTCATGAAAATATAGTGAGATTAGTTAAGTATTGTTTTTTTTCTGTAACTGTGTAAACCTGTCCACCTTTGTTATTTTTAATATTTCCTGTGAATGAAACTTTTGTGTTTATTGTAAATAGATAATTAGTATTTTCATGTTATTTTGTTATTTATTATTAAACATATTTAAACTTTTCATTGGGGTTGTAAAGAATATTTTAACCTTTGAGAGTATTTATATCTATTGATGACACTGTGGCCACTCCTGAAAGCCTGGCTGTTTTGTCAACATTGCCATTTGTATTAATATTAATTTCACGCAGTATAATTGGGTACCTGTGTAAAAGCCTTGGAGTAGATGGCTTTGTGGTATCTGGTGGCAGTGTAACTACCTTATAGTTTGGGCAGAAGGAAGGCATAGCTAGTAAATCTGTGCCAGCCTTTTCCAGGTGTGTTTGAGTGTGTGTGTGTGTGTGTGTGTGTGTATAAAATTAAATCTAAAAGTACGTGTGTGTCAGGTACTTAGAGCAGGGACAGAAAGCACTGATTTCACATAGAGGGTGCTGGGAGACTTGGTTTGGACACTCAGCTGAGGTCTCAACTCTATAACTGTGCTAATGGGGGTAGTCTCTTCGGGGACTCAGAGGGAGACAGATAGAGAAACCCAGACCACAGATTGAGTATGCTCCCTGTGTGTTTTTAATGGAAATTATGCTTGATGCAGAGAGCTGCATCTGGAAATACTGGGTGTATCCATTTTTGTTCCAAGTGAACGTCCTTCTTCAATGTCAGTGCTGAGGACTGAGGCTGTTTGATTACTGGCCAAGAGTGTGCAGTGGTGTGGATATTAATTGAACATCTGTAGCCGTAAACAGTTGTCACAAAAGGTGTGTCCTCTCAGCAGCCACAAGGTAAACATTCAGAGTTTCATTTCACCACAGTTTTATTTATTTATTTTTTGTTAATTTTGTTTAGTCAGGGAAAGCAGGCAAAGATGTCAGTATAAGATTATGACAAGCTGACAAAGAACTAGTTGGCCAAGTTGTGCAAAGCCATAGGACTGGTGCATGCCAACCTGACTAAAGAGGAAATGATTTCAACCTTAGTCACAGCTCAGACCAGCAACCAGGAGGATAACCAGTCTGGTGATGAGAATTTGCAGCCTTCAGAAACAGGACAGTTCATCTTTTCCTCAGAGGAATTAAAAATCTGTCTTGAGTTAAAGAAATTTGAACTGGAGGCCAAACATTTGGAATTGGAAACAGCAGAGAGAGTGCAGTGTTTAGAGGCTGAAGAAAATGAGAAACAGCATCAATATGAGAAGGAGATGCTGACCCTTTGCCAGGGTCATGGAGGTAATGGTGAAGAGAATAACCAAACCCCAGAATCAATAAACGTCAGTAAATGTCTTTCAAAGTTTACAGAGGGTGACAATTTTGATAGTTTTATTCATATATTACTTGAAAGAGTAAATAAACCGTATAATGATAACCAAGGACTCTGGGTACAGTTCCTGACCCCCTTACTCCATGGTAAAGCTGTAAATGCTGTTGCTAAATTGTCTGATACTGATTGTTTAAATTAGGAAGTCAAATGTTATTTACTTGAATGTTTTAAGTTAACACCTGAAGCTTACAGAAAAAAAGTTTCTTGAGCATAGACACAAGGCAGATGAAAGTGTGTGTGATTATATTGCTGAGTTAAGCACTTATTTTCATAAGTCGGTGAGTGGGTGTCAGGTTTCCACATTTCAAGGGCTGTCAGACCTTTTGTGAGGGAACAAGCCCTTACCACTTTGCCTGAGGAAATGAGAATCTGGTAGGCAGACTGAGAATGTAATTCTGCAGATGAGCTAGGAGAAAAAAAGAGGATCTCTACTTAGCAAGCAGGGCATCACTCCACAGGAAAGGGATACCCAGTGCTGCACATGCATATAAGGGAATCCATGGTGGGCAGACTAAACTACCCCAACTGTGTCCACCAGTAACAGTGGAAGCCACTAGTTCAGGTACATGGTCAGGATCAAGGGTTAAATGTTCTAAATGTAACCAGTGGGGCCATGTATCATATAGATATCCATGGAATCAAGGTGAGGAACCAAAGGTGCAGAAGCCAGCAAGTGGTAATAACAGTATGCCAGTGGTAAGTTTCCTGGAGAACACAGGGGCACCAGACTATCACCAAAGTTTATATTCCACCTTAATGGATGATCATAGTGGAAAACAGGCCAATGCTAAGTGAGACAGCCTTTGACATAACAATTGTGTCAGAGCTTTAGGATGGACTCCATTCCAAATGCCTTTGGCCAGGGTTCACTCTGACTGGGAGAGTGGAAAAGTAAGCAAGCAAGTAGGTGTGTTTCAGGATATCCCTGTAGATGACTTGATAGGGAATGGTTTTGATAATGCAGTACCTTGTGTGCATGCAGTTGCATGCAGTCAGGCATGGAGACAGGCATGTGGGTGTGGTAGCATGCGGGAGATCCAGACAGATCTCACACTTGAAGCCCCAGATGGTGAGATGATTATTTCAGGTAGGAAGCCACCCTGTAGCAGTGAGCTTAAAGGTGAGCCACAGCTGTTTCCTTGGACAGAGTGACTGCTAGGGCAAAGGTGAGTGTCAGTACCCAGGCTGACAGTGAGGTGCCACTGTCAGAAGATACCACACTTCCTCTGGAAGGGCAGCTGGGAAGAGTTACAAAGATAGAGTTTTGACAGGCTCAGCTCTCAAGCCCTACAGTGAGATGTTTCAGGGAGGTAGCTAGGGAGGCACCTGATTCTCAAGGAAAAGGGGAGTCTGTATACTGGAACAAAGGATTACTGCACAAAGAGTGGACTCCTGATGGAGGGATATTGGGTGAGGTAATACAGCAGTTGGTAGTGCCTACAACCTACCATCTGGCACTTATAGCTATAGCCCATGACATTCCTTTTGCAGGTCATATGGGCATAAAGAATACCTGGAGACATATTATGCATAACTCTTACTGGCCTGGGATTGCAAGGAATGTAGCAAGGTACTGCAAGACCTGTAAGCAGTGCCAAAAAAGTAGGCATGGCAGGAGACAAGGTCAAAACTCCTTTGATGCCTTTGCCTGTGACTGATGAGCCATTTCAGAGGATAGCTATGGATATTGTGGAGCCTCCGAGTACCCCACATTCCACAGGGAAGTAGTATATCCTGGTGGTAGTAGATTATGCAACTAGATACCCTGAGGCAGTGCCTATGTCTTCCATCAAGGCAGAGAAGGAACAAATGTTTTGTTAGAGATTTTCAGCAGGGTAGGTTTGCCATGATAAATACTGACTGGCAGAGGTGCCAATTTCATATCACACCTGATGGCTTGTCTGTGGAAGCACCGAGGGTTGAATGACCAAAAAAGCACCCCCTACTATCCCCAGACTAATGGTCATATGGAGAGATTAAACACTACACTAAAAATCATGCTACAGGCATTTGCAGACCAGTTTAGGAGAGTGGGACAAATATTTTCCCCATCTGTTGTTTGCATACAGATAGGTACCCCAGGAATCCACAGTTTTTCACCCTTTGAGTTGCGGTATGGGCATACGGTGAGGCGGGTTTAGACTTGATTTCTGATGAGTGGGAGGGTGACTGTGAATCCCAAACGCAGTCTGTTGTGGCATATGTCCTAAACCTCAGGACAAGGCTTAGACAGCTCATGGGCCTGGCCCAGGAGAACTTGACAGGAGCCCATCAGCAGAAAAAGGTCTGGTATGACAGGAATGCTTGAGACCAAGAGTATGCTATGGGAGAGCAGGTAATGGTTCTCTTTCATGTCAGACTTAGTAAGCTGCAGGCAGCTAGGATGGCACGCTTCAAAATGGTAAGGAAGGCCAGTAATGGTAACTACATGTAGAACTTCTAGGCAGGAGGCAGTGCCACAAACTGTATCATGTTAACATGATGAAGTCTTACCATGACAGGTTGGCCCTTGTGCTGAGTATTTGCAGTGGAAGGCAGGAGGAGTCTAAGGGGGATCTGCTGACTGATCTCCTCAGTGAGGCTCAGACTGACACCTCAGTGGAAGGGGTAGCAAGGTCCCAGTGGCTATCCCCTACCCAGGTTCAAGAAATCTGAGTAGTGTTACAGCAGTCTGGGGACATTTTCAAACCTAGGTGCACCCACCTGGTGCAGCACTATGTAGATACAGGAAACCAAATGCCTATCAAGCAGGCCCCTTACATGGTGTCTGAGTGAGTTAGACATATTCTGAGGCAGGGTATACAGGAAATGTTGGAACTGGGAATAATTCAGAAGTCTAGCAGTCCCTGGACCTCCCTAGTGGTGCTGGTACCAAAGAAAGATGACAGCACCAGGTTCAGTGTAGACTACAGGAAATTAAATAGTCACACAGAGTCAGATGCTTACCCTATGCCTAGGACAGATGAAGCCTTAGAGCAGCTGGGTGGGGCTAAGTACCTGACCACTATTGATTTGACCAATGGCTACTGGCAGGTGCCCTTGACTCCCACCACTAAAAAAAGGTCAGCCTTTGTGACTCCATTCAGATTATACAAATTCACAAAGATGCCCTTCAGGATGAAAAATGACCCAGCAACCTTCCAGGGGTGAGTAGATCATATCCTTGTAGTAGCAGGATATTAGGCCCTTGTTTACCAGGATGATATTGACATTTACAGCAATTCCTGGCATGAGCATCTTCAACATGTCAGGGAGGTCCTGGGCAGACTGCAAAGGGCAGGGTTGACCATTAAGCCCAGTAAGTGTCAGATGGGCATGGCAGAGGTCTCCTACCTGGGACATACAGTGGGGAGTGGGGAGATCAGGCCAGAACCCGCCAAAGTTGAAGCCATTCAGGCATGTCCAGCCCCTGTTACCAAAAAGCAGGTAAGGACATTCTTGGAGACAGGTGGGTACTATAGAAACTTTGTTCACAATTATAGTACGATAGCTGCTCCTCTAACAGACTTGATTAAGGAAAAATAGGCCAAACAAGGTAGTGTGGACCCCAGCCTGTGAGCAGGCACTCCAAATGGTAAAAGGGGCTTTGGAAGGGCCTCCTGTGCTAGCCATTCCAGATTACAGCAAGGAATTTGTTGTTTAGGTGGATGCTTCACACCATGGGATGGGGGCTGTTCTCAGCCAGGTTTCCTCAGAGGGAGAACAGCACCCAGTGGTATATCTGAGCTGTAGACTCCAACCTAAGGAGGAATATTATACAGCTGTAGAAAGAATGTCTAGCTATGGTATGGGGACTGCAGAAACTTCAACCCTCTCTGTATGGAAAGAAATTCACTGTGGTTACAGACCACAATCCTGTAACATGGCTACATCAAACCAGCCAACAAAGTGCCAAGTTTTTAAGATGGAGCCTAGGGTTGCAGGTATATGATATGCCAGTGCAGCACCATAGTGGGATCAGCAATGCCAGTGCAGATCGGCTCTCAAGACAGGGTATGGCTTAATGCATTACCAGACAGGCTTATTCCTCTCAAGTGTATCTTCAGGGTCACTTGAGAAATTAGCTTAAGTCTTCAAAGGGAGGAGTCATGTGACAATGTGAGGTATTGACAGATATACCAGGAGAAGTAGAGCAGTGGATGTGTAATATATGCCTGCACAGCTAGTTGGAATTTAGTAAATAATTATGTGTTATCTGAATATCAAACTGATTTGTATAGATCCTTGTGATGAAAATGTATTTGTAAAGTTGTTTGTGTAAAAAATGTATCAACGGTGTGCTGGACAGAAAAAGAAAGATGTATGCATTATTGCAACTGTTTAAATGTATATGTCTTAACAAAGGTTACTGGAAGAAAAGAAGTTAATCTCAAAATTTGAAAAGAGTTTGAAATTAAATTACCTGGCTTAGGCCATAAAGATTGTATCTTACAGATCTCAAGGCAGCCAGAGACAAAAAGGCTGTACTAACAAGCTCCCTACATTATCATTGGCGTGAACTAATTACTACTCTGTAAGGGAAGTGGTTTGAAATTGTCTTATGACTTCCAGGAACTGCAGCATTTCCTAGCAAGGCTCTCTCTCTATATGTATTATTGACAGCTAAGTGCTAAATCCTGACAGCTTCTAGCCAGGGGGGTTGCATGGGAACCAAAAGTCAGATGACCAGATTTATTTGATGTCATTTTGTAATCCATCACTAAAAATAATGTTTAATACTAGGTGAGGGTGAAGCGTCAGAGCACTCTGTTTTTGTAACTGACAAAGAAGGATCTCTCACTTGCTTCATCTTGCCTTGCTCCAGTAAGTAATCAGGAAATAATATTTTTTTAGATCAGTCAGGAAAATATAGTGAAATTAGTTAAGTATTATTTTTCTGTAACTGTGTGAAGCTGTCCACCTGTGTTATTTTTAATATTTCCTGTGACTGAAACTGTGGTGTTTATTGAAAATAGATATTTAGTATTTTCATGATCTTTTATTATTTATTATTAAATATATTTAAACTTTTCATTGTGGCTGGTCCTTTAGAGAATATTTAAACCTTTGAGAGTACTTATATATGTTGGTGAGACTATGGCCCCTCCTGAAAGGCTGGCTGTTTGGTTAACATTACCATTTGTATTCATATTAATTTCACTCAGTATAATTGGGTACCCTTGTAAGAAACTTACAGTAGCTGGCTTTGGGGTGTCTGGGGGCAGTGTAACTAACTTATAGTCTGGGCAGAAAGGGGCATATTTAGTAAGTCTGTACCAGCCTTTCCCAGGTGTGTGCGTGTGTGTGTGTGTGTGTGTGTGTGTGTGTGTGTGTGTGTGTGTGTGTGTGTGTGTGAGAGAGAGAGAGTGAAAATCAAATCTTAAAGTGTGTGTGTGTGTGTGTGTGTGTGTGTGTGTGTGTGTGTGTGTGTGTGTGTGTGTGTGTGTGTGTGTGTGTGTGTGCGCTACTTGGAGCAGGGACAAGAAGCACTGGTTTCAAATAGAGTATGCTGGGGTTCTTGGTTTGGACACTCAGCTGAAATCTCCATGCTATAGTTGTGCCATTGGGGGGAGTCGTATTGGGTCCTGGAGGGAGAAATTTGGAGAAACCCACACCCCAGACTGACTGTATTCCCTGTGTGCTTTTAAGGGAAATTGTGCTTGATGCAGAGCACTGCATCTGGAAATACTGGGTGTATCTATTTTTCTTCCAAGTGAATGTACCTCTCCAGTGTCAATAGTGAGGACTGAGTCTGCTTGATTACTGACTCAGAGTGGGGACATCACAAATACTATATTCCATTTGGCATGCATATGTCTTAATAATTGTTCTAAACAGAAAGACATCAGAGTTTTGCAGCCAAAATAATACAAGGTTTAAATATTCACTCTTAATTCAGTTGAATTTAAAACCCTGTGTCCATATTTCCCTTTTTCCATCGTGTCCTGCAAGGTGGCCTGTGCCCGGTTCCCTGAACTGTGCCAAACTCTTGTTCTGAAACTTTCTTTTTCTTATTAATACCTATTCCAGAGACTAGCACTACAAGTCCCAGTTCAGGGGAAAGTTCATAAACTTGCACCTAATTCACCTATGGAACAAGCTTCTCATATTATGTATTGTAAGACCCTAACAGCCTTCAGTTATCTATTAGCTGAATGGATGGGATTCTGTAAATTCATTGCAGAAGTCACTGGTTACAAACTTCTACCTATTCCAAACTAAACATTACTGTATCTCATTACTCCTCCTCTTTCCTTCTCTAATCCTCTTTTCTTCCTTTTTCTCACAGTTCTCCCTACATTCATTCCTTCTAGTATAATCTCAGTTGAAAGCATTCTGCTTGATATATCCTAAATGAATTCAACTTCTTACCAACATTTTCTGAAGTATTATGTCACCTTCTTCTTCTTCTTTTCCTCTGATGTTATTGGTCAACTGTACAATGGTTGGCATACCTCTAGCTTGTTATTAAGTTATCAACCTTTGAATCTATGAAGCAGCTGGTATATGTGGTTTTGAAGATGTTAATCCAGGAAAAAATAATGACATACCATTTGAAGGTGCCTGTGGTGATGCAGTTCTTAGAATTTATTTATCTCATAATATCCGAGTGACTCCTCCAGGTACATCTGCAGTTAACTATTACTGATGCTTCTAGACATCCAATATTGTTTGTTAATATTTGCATCAATAATTACAAAACCATGCTATGTACAAGGTTTTAAAAGCATACAATGGCAAACTCAACTGCAATGATATTTGACCTCTGTCTAGAGCAGGTAAAGCGATATTAACTGTTGTTTTTAATGATATTAATTTGTATAGATATAATTTTCACATTCATTTTAAATATTTCAGCAACTGAGTAACACAGATAAAACCCCATAACCTCATATTGAAAGCTGTCAGCTAGCTGATAGTATGTGTGCAACTTGAGTGGTTGCTGAGACATTTTAAGTTGTTTACAAAATATTACAAACATAATATTTACTGTGTTTACTGTGACTTATAAAATTCAGTTTAAGACCTAGAACCTAAAGAATACTACCACTATAAAAATAGTTTGTGCTGAAGGGTTTGTCATTTATACTTCTTTCATAACCCCAATGGTTACAGACATATGAACATTTGTTTGAAATGTGAGTTCATAATTTGATTCTGTCAAAAAGCTTAGGCTCCGTCCATTGGAAGTTACAGTGCAAACCTCCTGAGCTCCATTGGAGTGAATGGGTTATAACTTATTTTCCCTAGGTTATTCCTACTAGACTTATCCTATTTTCAGGTTAGACTGGCAGTGATACAAGGAGGAAACTTTACCAGGATGCCAGGGAAATTCTGTTACTTTTTCTTTTTGAGTGCTATGGGATATTTTACTTCCACTGCAGCTACCACCAACTCAGGCAACTAGGACTCTGGCTTAAAGTCTCATTCAATGAATAGCACCTGAGGAAAGAAGTCCCCCCTATACTATAGTGCAGCATCAGTATCTCATTTGGGAATAAATCCAGCAGTGTTTTTTTCTTGTAGTATCAAAAGCAAGTCTCCTACCTGCTGAGCCAGAGACACTGTTTTACCTATTAAGCATTCCTTATCTTGCTTGGAAGTGGGTGGCTTCTGAATGTCATGATCTGTTATCTATGGCTGTAAAACAGGTGATTTCATTAACTTTCTGCTGTTTTGGATGGTTCCTGAATGTTAAGTACTGCTGTCTATGGCTCTGAAGCAGGTGACTTCAGTAACTTAATGCTATTGTGGATGGTTCTTGAATGTTAAGTACTGCTGTATATGGCTCTGAAGCAGGTGACTTCAGGAACTTATAGCTGTTGTAGATGGTTCCTGAGCATTAAGTACTCTTGCCTATGGCTCTGAAGCAGGTGAAGTCAGTAACTTACTGCCATAGCCGGCCTTAGGCATAGGCCAACTAGGCGGTTGCCTAGGGCGCCGTTGTATAAGGGGCGCTTTTACAGTATTTATTTGGTGTAGGTAGACCAGGATGGGGACACCTGGGTGGTGTGGGGGGTGCCGTGGAGCCCTTTTGCCTAGGGCACTAGCTGAGCTAAGGCCGCTGCTGCTTACTGCTGTTTTGGATGATTCCTCTATGTTAAGTAGTGCTGTCTATGGCTCTGAAACAGGTGACTTCACTAACTTACTGTTGTTGTGGATAGATCCTAAATGTTATGTACTGCTGACTATGGCTCTGAATCAGGTGACTTCAGTAATGTATTGCTCTTGTGGATGTCCCTGAATGATAAGAACTGCTGCCTATGGCTCTGAAACAAGTGATTTCAGTAACATATTGTTCTTGTGGATGTTTCCTGAATGTTAAGAACTGCTGTCTATGGCTCTGAAGCAGGTGATTTCAGTAACTTACTGCTGTTGTGGATGCTTCCTGATTGTTAAGTATTGCTTTCTATGGCTCTGAAGCAGGTGACTTCAGTAAATTACAGCTGCTGTAGATGGTTCCTGAGCATCAAGTACTTTTGTCTATGGCTCTGAAGCAGCTGATGTCAGTAACTTACTGCTGTTGCAGATGGTTCCTGAATGTTAAGTACTTATGTCTATGGTTCTGAAGCAGGTAAATTCAGTAACTTACAGCTGTTGTAGATGGTTCCTGAGCATTACGTACTCTTGTCTATGGCTCTGAAGCAGGCGATTTCAGTAACTTACTGCTGTTGCAGATGGTTCCTGAATGTTAAGTACAGCTGTCTATGGCTCTGAAGCAGGTGACTTCAGTAAATTACAGCTGATGGAGATGGCTCCTGAGCATTAAGTACTTTTGTCAATGGCTCTGAAGCAGCTGATTTCAGTAACTTACTGCTGTTGCAGATGGTTCCTGAATGTTAAGTACTTATGTCTATGGTTCTGAAGCAGGTGACTTCAGTAAATTACAGCTGTTGTAGAAGGTTCCTGAGCGTTATGTACTCTTGTCTATGGCTTTGAAGCAGGTGATTTCAGAAACTTACTGCTGTTGCAGATAGTTCCTCAATGTTAAGTACTGCTGTCTATGGCTCTGAAGCAGGTGACTTCAGTAAATTACAGCTGTTGTAGATGGCTCCTGAGCATTATGTACTCTTGTCTATGGCTCTTAAGCAGGTGATTTCAGTAGCTTACTGCTGTAGCAGATGGTTCCTGAATGTTAAGTACTGCTGTCTATGGCTCTGAAGCAGGTGACCTTCAGTAAATTACAGCTGATGTAGATGGCTCCTGAGCATTAAGTACTCGTCTATGGGTCAGAAGCAGGTGATTTCAGTAACTTACTGCTGTTGTAGATGGTTCCTGAGCATTACGTACTCTTGTCTATGGCTCTGAAGCAGGTGACGTCAGTAACTTACAGCTGTTGTAGATGGTTCCTGAGCATTACGTATTCTTGTCTATGGCTCTGAAGCAGGTGAATTCAGTAACTTACAGCTGTTGCAGATGGTTCCTGAATGTTAATTGCTGCTGTCTATGGCTCTGAAGCAGGTGATTTCAGTAAATTACAGCTGTTGTAGATGGCTCCTGAGCATTAAGTACTCTGTCTATGGGTCAGAAGCAGGTGATTTCAGTAACTTACTGCTGTTGTAGATGGTTCCTGAGCATTACGTACTCTTGTCTATGGCTCTGAAGCATGTGACTTCAGTAACTTACTGCTGTTGCAGATGGTTCCTGAATATTAAGTGCTGCTGTCTATAGCGCTGAAGCAGGTGACTTCAGTAAATTACAGCTGTTGTAGATGGCTCCTGAGCATTAAGTACTCTTGACTATGGCTCAGAAGCAGCTGATTTCAGTAACTTACTGCTGTTGTAGATGGTTCCTGAGCATTACGTACTCTTGTCTATGGCTCTGAAGCAGGTAACTTTAGTAACTTACTGCTGTTGCAGATGGTTCCTGAATGTTAAGTGCTGCTGTCTACAGCTCTGAAGCAGGTGACTTCAGTAACTCACTGCTGTTGCAGATGGTTCCTGAATGTTAAGTGCTGCTGTCTACAGCTCTGAAGCAGGTGACTTCAATAACTCACTGCTATTGCAGATGGTTCCTGAATGTTAAGTGCTGCTGTCTACAGCTCTGAAGCTGGTGACTTCAGTAACTCACTGCGGTTGCAGATGGTTTAAGAATGTTAAGTGCTGCTGTATACAGCTGTGAAGCAGGTGACATCAGTAACTCACTGCTGTTGCAGATGGTTCCTGAATGTTAAGTGCTGCTGTCTGTATCTCTGAAGCAGGTGACTTCAGTAACGCACTGCTGTTGCAGATGGTTCATGAATGTTAAGTGCTGCTGTCTATGGCTCTGAAGCAGGTGACTTCAGTAACTCACTGCTGTTGCAGATGGTTCCTGAATGTTAAGTGCTGCTGTCTACGGCTCTGAAGCAGGTGACTTCAGTAACTTACTGCTGTTGCAGATGGTTCCTGAATGTTAAGTGCTGCTGTCTAGATCTCTGAAGCAGGTGACTTCAGTAACTCACTGCTGTTGCAGATGGTTGCTGAATGTTAAGTGCTGCTGTCTATGGCTCAGAAGCAGGTGACTTCAGTAACTTACTGCTGTTGCAGATGGTTCCTGAATGCTAAGTGCTGCTGTCTATGGCTCTGAAGCAGGTGACTTCAGTAACTCACTGCTGTTGCAGATGGTTCCTGAATGTTACGTGCTGCTGACTACAGCTCTGAAGCAGGTGACTTCAGTAACTCACTGCTGTTGCAGATGGTTCCTGAGCATTACATACTCTTGTCTACAGCTCTGAAGCAGATGAATTCAGTAACTCACTGCTGTTGCATATGGTTCCTGAATGTTAAGTGCTGCTGTCTACAGCTCTGAAGCAGGTGACTTCAGTAACTCACTGCTGTTGCAGATGGTTCCTGAATGTTGTGCTGCTGTTGCAAATGGTTCCTGAGCATTATGTACTCTTGTCTACAGCTCTGAAGCAGGTGATTTCAGTAACTCACTGGTGTTGCAAATGGTTCCTGAATGTTAAGAGCTGCTGTCTATGGCTCTGAAGCAGGTGACTTCAGTAACTTACTGCTGTTGCAGATGGTTCCTGAATGTTAAGTGCTGCTGTCTATGGCTCTGAAGCAGGTGACTTCAGTAACTCACTGCTGTTGCAGATGGTTTCTGTATGTTAAGTGCTGCTGTCTATAGCTCTGAAGCAGGTGATTTCAGTAACTCACTGGTGTTGCAAATGGTTCCTGAATGTTAAGAGCTGCTGTCTATGGCTCTGAAGCAGGTGACTTCAGTAACTCACTGCTGTTGCAGATGGTTTCTGTATGTTAAGTGCTGCTGTCTATAGCTCTGAAGCAGGTGATTTCAGTAACTTACTGCTGTTGCAGATGGTTCCTGAATGTTAAGTGCTGCTGTCTATAGCTCTGAATCAGGTGACTTCAGTAACTCATTGCTGTTGCAGATGTTTCCTGAGCATTATGTACTCTTGTCTACAGCTCTGAAGCAGGTGATTTCAGTAACTCACTTCTGTTGCAGATATTTCCTGAATGTTAATTGCTGCTGTCTATGGCTCTGAATCAGGTCACTTCAGTAACTTACTGCTGTTGTAGATGGTTCCTGAATGTTAAGTGCTGCTGTCTATAGCTCTGAAGCAGGTGACTTCAGTAATTCACTGCTGTTGTAGATGGTTCATGAGCATTACGTACTCTTGTCTATGGCTCAGAAGCAGTTGATTTCAGTAACTTACTGCTGTAGTAGATGGTTCCTGAGCATTACGTACTCTTGTCTATGACACTGAAGCAGGTGACTTCAGTAACTCACTGCTGTTGCAGATGGTTCCTGAATGTTAAGTGCTGCTGTCTATGGCTCTGAAGCAGGTGACTTCAGTAAATCACTGCTGGTGCAGATGGTTCCTGAATGTTAAGTGCTGCTGTCTATGGCTCAGAAGCAGGTGACTTCAGTAACTCACTGCTGTTGCAGATGGTTCCTGAATGTTAAGTGCTGCTGTCTATGGCTCTGAAGCAGGTGATTTCAGTAAATCACTGCTGTTGCAGATGGTTCCTGAATGTTAAGTGCTGCTGTCTATAGCTCTGAAGCAGGTGACTTCAGTAACTCACTGCTGTTGTAGATGGTTCCTGAGCATTACGTACTCTTGGCTATGGCTCTGAAGCAGGTGACTTCAGTAACTTACTGCTGTTTCAGATGGTTCCTGAATGTTAAGTGCTGCTGTCTATAGCTCTGAAGCAGGTGACTTCAGTAACTCGCTGCTGTTGAAGATGGTTCCTGAGCATTATGTACTCTTGTCTATGGTTCAGAAGCAGCTGATTTCAGTAACTTACTGCTGTAGCAGATGGTTCCTGAGCATTATGTACTCTTGTCTATGGCTCTGAAGCAAGTGACTTCAGTAACTCACTGCTGTTGAAGATGGTTCCTGAATGTTAAGTGCTGCTGTCTATGGCTCTGAAGCAGGTGTCTTCAGTAACTCACTGCTGTTGCAGATGGAATCTGAATGTTAAGAGCTGCTGTCTATGGCTCTGAAGCAGGTGACTTCAGTAACTCACTGCTGTTGCAGATGGTTCCTGAATGTTAAATGCTGCTGTCTATGGCTCTGAAGCAGGTGACTTCAGTAACTCACTGCTGTTGCAGAAGGTTCATGAATGTTAAGTGCTGCTGTCTATGGCTCTGAAGCAGGTGACTTTAGTAACTCACTGCTGTTGCAAATGGTTCCTGAATGTTAAGTGTTGCTGTCTATAGCTTTGAAGCAGGTGATTTCAGTAACTTACTGCTGTTGCAGATGGTTCCTGAATGTCAAGTGCTGCTGTCTATAGCTCTGAAGCAGGTGACTTCAGTAACTCACTGCTGTAGTAGATGGTTCCTGAGCATTACGTACTCTTGGCTATGCCTCTGAATCTGGTGACTTCTGTAACTTACTGCTGTTGTAGATGGTTCCTGAATGTTAAGTGCTGCTGTCTATAGCTCTGAAGGAGGTTACTTCAGTAATTCACTGCTGTTGTAGATGGTTCATGAGCATTACGTAATCTTGTCTATGACTCTGAAGCAGGTGACTTCAGTAACTCACTGCTGTTGCAGATGGTTCCTGAATGTTAAGTGCTGCTGTCTTCAGCTCTGAAGCAGGTGACTTCAGTAACTCACTGCTGTTGTAGATGGTTCCTGAGCATTACGTACTCTTGTCTATGGCTCAGAAGCAGCTGATTTCAGTAACCTACTGCTGTAGCAGATGGTTCCTGAGCATTACGTACTCATGTCAATGGCTCTGAAGCAGGTGACTTCAGGAACTCACTGCTGTTGCAGATGGTTCCTGAATGTTACGTGCTGCTGTCTATGGCTCTGAAGCAGGTGACTTCAGTAACTCACTGCTGTTGCAGATGGTTCCTGAATGTAAAGTGCTGCTGTCTATGGCTCTAAAGCTGGTGATTTCAGTAACTTACAGCTGTTGTAGATGGTTCCTGAATGTTAAGTGCTGCTGTCTATGGCTCTGAAGCTGGTGATTTCAGGAACTCACTGCTGTTGCAGATGGTTTCTGAGCATTACGTACTCTTGTCTATGGCTGTGAAGCAGCTGATTTCAGTAACTTTCAGCTGTTGCAGATGGTTTCTGAATGTTAAGTGCTGTGGTCTATAGCTCTGAAGCAGGTGACTTCAGTAACTCACTGCTGTTGCAGATGGTTCCTGAATGTTAAGTGCTGCTGTCTATAGCTCTGAAGCAGGTGACTTCAGTAACTCACTGCTGTTGCAGATGGTTCCTGAATGATAAGTGCTGCTGTCTACAGCTCTGAAGCAGGTGACTTCAGTAACTCACTGCTGTTGCAGATGGTTCCTGAATGTTAAGTGCTGCTGTCTACAGCTCTGAAGCAGGTGACTTCAGTAACTCTCTGCTGTTGCAGATGGTTCCTGAATGTTAAGTGCTGCTGTCTATGGCTCTAAAGCAGGTGACTTCAATAACTCACTGCTGTTGCAGATGGTTCCTGAATGTTAAGTGCTGCTGTCCATACCTATGAAGCAGGTGACTTCAGTAACTCACTGCTGTTGCAGATGGTTCCTGAATGTAAAGTGCTGCTGTCTATGGCTCTGAAGCAGGTGACTTCAGTAACTCACTGCTGTTGCAGATGGTTCCTGAGAATTACGCACTCTTGCCTATGGCTCTGAAGCAGGTGACTTCAGTAACTTACTGCTGTTGCAGATGGTTCCTGAATGTTAAGTGCTGCTGTCTACAACTCTGAAGCAGGTGACTTCAGTAACTCACTGCTGTTGCAGATGGTTCCTGAATGTTAAGTGCTGCTGTCTATGGCACTGAAGCAGGTGAATTCAGTAACTCACTGCTGTTGCAGATGCTTCCTGAATGTTAAGTGCTGCTCTCTACAGCTCTGAAGTAGGTGACTTCAGTAACTCACTGCTGTTGCAGATAGTTCCTGAATGTTAAGTGCTGCTGTCTATGGCTCTGAAGCAGGTGACTTCAGTAACGCACTGCTGTTGCAGATGGTTCCTGAATGTTAAGTGCTGTTGTCTATGGCACTGAAGCAGGTGACTTCAGTAACTCACTGCTGTTGCAGATGGTTCCTGAATGTTAAGTGCTGCTGTCTACAACTCTGAAGCAGGTGACTTCAGTAACTTACTGCTGTTGCAGATGGCTCCTGAATGTTAAGTGCTGCTGTCTACAGCTCTGAAGCAGGTGACTTCAGTAACGCACTGCTGTTGCAGATGGTTAGTGAATGTTAAGTGCTGCTGTCTATAGCTCTGAAGCAGGTGACTTCAGTAAACCACTGCTGTTGCAGATGGTTCCTAAATGTTAAGTGCTGCTGACTACAGCTCTGAAGCAGGTGACTTCAGTAACTCACTGCTGTTGTAGATGGTTCTTGAATGTTAAGTGCTGCTGTCTACAATTCTGAAGCAAGTGCCTTCAGTAACTCACTGCTGTTGAAGATGGTTCCTGAATGTTAAGTGCTGCTGTCTACAGCAATGAAGCAGGTGAATTCAGTATCTCACTGCTGTTGCAGATGGTTCCTGAGCATTACGTATTCTTGTCTACAGCTCTGAAACAGGTGATATCAGTAACTCACTGCTTTTACAGATGGTTCCTGAATGTTAAGTGCTGCTGTCTATGGCTCTGAAGCAGGTGACTTCAGTAAATCACTGCTGTTGCAGATGGCTCCTGAATGTTAAGTGCTGCTGTCTACAGCTCTGAAGCAGGTGTCTTCAGTAACTCACTGCTGTTGCAGATGGTTCCTGAATGTTAAGTGCTGCTGTCTACAACTCTGAAGCAAGTGACTTCATTAACTCACTGCTGTTGCAGATGGTTCCTGAATGTTAAGTTCTGCTGTTGCAGATGGTTCCTGAGCATTACGTACTCTTGTCTGCAGCTCTGAAGCAGGTGACTTCAGTAACTCACTGCTGTTGCAGATGGTTCCTGAATGTTAAGTGCTGCTGTCTATGGCTCTGAAGCAGCTGACTTCAGTAATTCACTGCTGTTGCAGATGGTTCCTGAATGTTAAGTGTTGCTGTCTATGGCTCTGAAGCAGGTGACTTCAGTAGCTCACTGTTGTTGCACATGGTTCCTGAATGTTAAGTGCTGCTGTCTATGGTTCTGAAGCAGGTGACTTCAGTAACTCACTGCTGTTGCAGATGGTTCCTGAATGTTAAGTGCTGCTGTCTATGGCTCTGAAGCAGGTGACTTCAGTAACTCACTGCTGTTGCAGATGGTTTCTGAATGTTAAGTGCTGCTGTCTATAGCTCTGAAGCAGGTGATTTCAGTACCTTACTGCTGTTGCAGATGGGTCCTGAATGTTAAGTGCTGCTGTCTATATCTCTGAAGCAGGTCACTTCAGTATCTCACTGCTGTTGTCGATTGTTCCTGAGCATTATGTACTCTTGTCTATGGCTCTGAAGTAGGTGAATTCAGTAACTTACTGCTGTTGCAGATGGTTCCTGAATGTTAATTGCTAATGTCTACAGCTCTGAAGCAGGTGACTTCAGTAACTGACTGCTGTTGCAGATGGTTACTGAGCATTACGTACTCTTGTCTACAGCTCTGAAGCAGGTGACTTCAGTAACTCACTGCTGTTTTAGATGGTTCCTGAGCATTACGTACTCTTGTCTATGGCTCTGAAGCAGGTGACTTCACTAACTCACTGCTGTTGCAGATGGTTCCTGAATGTTAAGTGCTGCTGTCTATGGCTCTGAAGCAGGTGACTTCAGTAACTCACTGCTGTTGCAGATGGTTCCTGAGCATAACGTACTCTTGTCTATGGCTCTGAAGCAGGTGACTTCAGTAACTTATTGCTGTTGCAGATGGTTCCTGAATGTTAAGTGCTGCTGTCTATGGCTCTGAAGCAGGTGACTTCAGTAACTCACTGCTGTTGCAGATGGTTCCTGAATGTTAAGTGCTGCTGTCTACAGCTCTGAAGCAGGTGACTTCAGTAACTCACTGCTGTTGCAGATGGTTCCTGAGCATTACGTACTCTTGTCTACAGCTCTGAAGCAGGTGACTTCAGTAACTCACTGCTGTTGTAGATGGTTCCTGAGCATTACGTACTCTTGTCTATGGCTCTGAAGCAGGTGACTTCAGTAACTCACTGCTGTTGCAGATGGTTCCTGAATGTTAAGTGCTGCTGTCTACAGCTCTGAAGCAGGTGACTTCAGTAACTCACTGCTGTTGCAGATGATTCCTGAATGGTAAGTGCTGCTGTCTATGGCTGTTAAGCAGGTGACTTTAGTAACTCACTGCTGTTGCAGACGATTCCTGAATGTTAAGTGCTGCTGTCTATGGCTCTGAAGCAGGTGACTTCAGTAACTCACTGCTGTTGCAGATGGTTCCTAAATGTTAACTGCTGCTGTCTATGGCTCTGAAGCAGGTGACTTCAGTAACTCACTGCTGTTGCAGACGGTTCCTGAATGTTAAGTGCTGCTGTCTATGGCTCTGAAGCAGGTGACTTCAGTAACTCACTGCTGTTGCAGATGGTTCCTGAATGGTAAGCGCTGCTCTCTACAGCTCTGAAGCAGGTGACTTCAGTAACTCACTGCTGTTGCAGATGGTTCCTGAATGTTAAGTGCTGCTGTCTACAGCTCTGAAGCAGGTGACTTCAGTAACTCACTGCTGTTGCAGATGGTTCCTGAGCATTACGTATTCTTGTCTACAGCTCTGAAACAAGTGATTTCAGTAACTCACTGCTGTTGCAGATGGTTCCTGAATTTTAAGTGCTGCTGTCTATAGCTCTGAAGCAGGTGACTTCAGTAAATCACTGCTGTTGCAGATGGTTCCTGAATGTTAAGTGCTGCTGTCTATAGCTCTGAAGCAGGTGACTTCAGTAAATCACTGCTGTTGCAGATGGTTACTGAATGTTAAGTGCTGCTGTCTACAGCTCTGAAGCAGGTGACTTCAATAACTCACTGCTGTTGCAGATGGTTCCTGAATGTTAAGTGCTGCTGTCTACAGCTCTGAAGCAAGTGGCTTCAGTAACTCACTGCTGTTGCAGATGGTACCTGAATGTTAAGTGCTGCTGTTGCAGATGGTTCCTGAGCATTACGTACTCTTGTCTGCAGCTCTGTAGCAGGTGATTTCAGTAACTCACTGCTGTTGCAGATGGTTCCTGAATGTTAAGTGCTGCTGTCTATGGCTCTGAAGCAGGTGATTTCAGTAACTCACTGCTGTTGCAGATGGTTCCTGAATGTTAAGTGCTGCTGTCTACAGCTCTGAAGCAGGTGACTTCAGTAACTCACTGCTGTTGCACATGGTTCCTGAATGTTAAGTGCTGCTGTCTATGGCACTGAAGCAGGTGACTTCAGTAACTCACTGCTGTTGCAGATGGTTCCTGAATGTTAAGTGCTGCTGTCTATGGCTCTGAAGCAGGTGACTTCAGTTACTCACTGCTGTTGCAGATGGTTCCTGAATGTTAAGTGCTGCTGTCTACAGCTCTGAAGAAGGTGACTTCAGTAACTCACTGCTGTTGCACATGGTTCCTGAATGTTAAGTGCTGCTGTCTATGGCACTGAAGCAGGTGACTTCAGTAACTCACTGCTGTTGCAGATGGTTCCTGAATGTTAAGTGCTGCTGTCTATGGCTCTGAAGCAGGTGACTTCAGTTACTCACTGCTGTTGCAGATGGTTTCTGAATGTTAAGTGCTGCTGTCTATAGCTCTGAAGCAGGTGATTTCAGTAACTTACTGCTGTTGCAGATGGTTCCTGAATGTTAAGTGCTGCTGTCTATGGCTCTGAAGCAGGTGACTTCAGTTACTCACTGCTGTTGCAGATGGTTTCTGAATGTTAAGTGCTGCGGTCTATAGCTCTGAAGCAGGTGACTTCAGTAACTTAGTGCTGTTGCAGATGGTTCCTGAATGTTAAGTGCTGCTGTCTATAGCTCTGAAGCAGGTGACTTCAGTAACTCACTGCTGTTGTAGATTGTTCCTGAGCATTACGTACTCTTGTCTATGGCTCTGAAGCAGGTGAATTCAGTAACTTACTGCTGTTGCAGATAGTTCCTGAATGTTAAGTGCTAATGTCTACAGCTCTGAAGCAGGTGATTTCACTAACTCACTGCTGTTGCAGATGGTTCCTGAATGTTAAGTGCTGCTGTCTATGGCTCGGAAGCAGGTGACTTCAGTAACTCACTGCTGTTGCAGATGGTTCCTGAGCATTACGTAATCTTGTCTATGGCTATGAAGCAGGTGACTTCAGTAACTTACTGCTGTTGCAGATGGTTCCTGAATGTTAAGTGCTGCTGCCTATGGCTCTGAAGCAGGTGACTTCAGTAACTCACTGCCATTATAGATGGTTCCTGAGCATTACGTACTCTTGTCTATGGCTCAGAAGCAGCTGATTTCAGTAACTTACTGCTGTAGCAGATGGTTCCTGAGCATTACGTCCTCTGGTCTATGGTTCTGAAGCAGGTGACTTCAGTAACTCACTGCTGTTGCAGATGGTTCCTGAATGTTAAGTGCTGCTGTCTTCAGATCTGAAGCAGGTGACTTCAGTAACTCACTGCTGTTGCAGATGGTTCCAAAGCATTACGTACTCTTGTCTATGGCTCAGAAGCAGCTGATTTCAATAACTTACTACTGTAGCAGTTGGTTCCTGAGCATTACGTCCTCTGGTCTATGGCTCTGAAGCAGGTGACTTCAATAACTCACTGCTGTTGCAGATGGTTCCTGAATGTTAAGTGCTGCTGTCTATGGCTCTGAAGCAGGTGACTTCAGTAACTCACTGCTGTTGCAGATGGTTCCTGAATGTTAAGTGCTGCTGTCTACAGCTCTGAAGCAGGTAACCAGTAACTCACTGCTGTTGCAGATGGTTCCTGAATGTTAAGTGCTGCTGTCTATACCTATGAAGCAGGTGACTTCAGTAACACACTGCTGTTGCAGGTGGTTCCTGAATGCTAAGTGCTGCTGTCTATGGCTCTGAAGCAGGTGACTTCTTTAACTCACTGCTGTTGCAGATGGTTCCTGAATGTTAAGTGCTGCTGTCTATGGCTCTTAAGCAGGTGACTTCAGTAACTCACTGCTGTTGCAGATGGTTCCTGAGCATTACGTACTCTTGTCTATGGCTCTGAAGCAGGTGACATCAGTAACTTACTGCTGTTGCAGATGGTTCCTAAATGTTAAGTGCTGCTGTCTACAGCTCTGAAACAGGTGACTTCAGTAACTCACTGCTGTTGCAGATTTTTCCTGAATGTTAAGTGCTGCTGTCTATGGCTCTGAAGCAGGTGACTTCAGTAACTCACTGCTGTTGCAGATGATTCCTGAATGTTAAGTGCTGCTGTCTATGGCTCTGAAGCAGGTGCCTTCAGTAACTCACTGCTGTTGCAGATGGTTCCTAAATGTTAAGTGCTGCTGTCTATGGCTCTGAAGCAGGTGACTTCAGTAACTCACTGCTGTTGCAGATGGTTCCTGAATGTTAAGTGCTGCTGTCTATGGCTCTGAAGCAGGTGACTTCAGTAACTCACTGCTGTTGCTGATGTTTCATGAATGTTAAGTGCTGCTGTCTATGGCTCTGAAGCAGGTGACTTCAGTAACTCACTGCTGTTGCTGATGGTTCATGAATGTTAAGTGCTGCTGTCTATGGCTCTGAAGGAGGTGACTTCAGTAACTCACTGCTGTTGTAGATGGTTCCTGAGCATTACGTACTCTTGTCTACAACTCTGACGCAGGTGATTTCAGTAACTTACTGCTGTTGCAGATGGTTCCTGAATGTTAAGTGCTGCTGTCTATGGCTCTGAAGCAGGTGACTTCAGTAACTTACTGCTTTTGCAGATGGCTCCTGAATGTTAAGTGCTGCTTTCTATGGCTCTGAAGCAGGTAAGGGTATTTGCTGCTCTTCTTTTCAGTCTTTTTGAGTCAGCAGATAAGACTCATTTCTTGACATATTTATGAGCAGCTTATGAAATCTTAAGGTGGTTTCTGGCAAAGGTACTTCATCAGTAGAATTCAAAGACTTTTTTTTTTCTTTTTTTCATTTGCCACTTCTGCCTATTATCAGCCCCACTCAGCCAGCTGAACCATTCATTCCCTCCCTTGACTGATGTTACAATGAGAGACTCAGTTAAAAGGGGGGGCCATCATTTAGGGAGCCATAAAATATATTTTGAGCATTTTTTGTTTTTAAGGCTCATCATCATCTTTCTACCCTTTCCCCATTTTGTACATGGTGTTGTAGTGTTTTTTGAACTGTTGCCATCTTTCACTATTCAGTGCCACTCTCCTACCTTCCTCGACACTTATGCTTGACTGTTTCTGGTCTTCTCTCAAACAATCCATCCACCCCTTTGCAGGACATTCTCATCTCCTCTTGCCTTCTTCCTGTCTGTCCCAAAATATAATTTATCAGATTGTCTTCTACTTTTCTGCAAATGTACCCAAATCAACATACTCTGTTCTTTTTGAACCCTTATGTAATTAAAGTTAATGTGGTTTCTGCTTTTATGGCCTCATTTCATTGTCTGTTCCACAGTCTGTATTCTACTACCTGTCTCTGCACTTCATCTCCATCACCTCTGCATTTACTGCCCAGGTTTCTGTACCATGAAGTTGTACTGGTCATACCACTGTTTTGTACACCTTACATTTCAGTGTCTTTGACATTCTTCTGTCATACACTACTCTGACACTTTCTGCCTTTTGGCTGCAGCACCACTTACTCTGGCTTTGACTTTCCCTCTCCTCATCCACCCCTCACAGATATTTGAAGCTGTTAACCTAGTTCATTAATTTCCTCTCTAACTCAGTTCTCAGCTTCTTTTGATTTCCTCCGTGTGCTGCTATTACAATCGTCTTATCTGAACTCAGTTTCTTTATATGTGCCTTCAGTTTTGCATTCCATTTCCCGGTCCTTTGCTGAAGTTCTTGAGTCTATACCACATCATATGTATACAGTAACTTTTCTGATCTGTCCCTTTTGACCTTTTTGCTGATATAGTCCATCACCAGTATGAATAGAAATGGGCTCAGAGATGAACCCTGATGCACACCCACTCTCGGTGGGAACCCCTTTGTGAGACTGAACACTGTTCATACTTGAGTCATTGGCTCCTTGTACATAACCTGCACTAATTCTAACCATCGTTCTGAGACTCATACACTGTCAGCTGCACAAGTGAAGCAGGCATTCAGTGGGTTGTCTACAATGGATGTTCTTTCAATTCTGCAAGGGATGTGGCCATCAAGTAGACATGTCCATCAATGTCACAGGATGGGAGGTGACCGACCCAGTCTCCACCAAGGGAAATCACATAGACCTGTGTGCTAGCAAGGCTGCACAACCCGCTCACCCCTTGGTGATCATGCGATCAAAACAAGATAAGCCCCTTCACTTCCTTCACTCATCTCCCTCCCTACCTATATCTTCCAGTGCCAGGGCTGTTAGCTGACCTCACTCAGTGTAGCTACAGCTATCGATCTGTCCCTCTGCTCCAAGGAGCCAGTCATTAAACAAAACTTTTTTTTTCTAGAATTTTTTAACCACTGTATCTTTTTAGCAGACGGATATTCTTTTTCTTTTTTTTTTTATATATTTTCTCTTCCATAATAAACTAGAAAGTAAAGCCTTTTGGTTTGATTTCTGTAGAATTTTCTGAGCCTTTGAACATTACTCAAGATGCTTAAACTTTTTTTTCATTTAATTAGGATTATAAAGTCCTCTGTCATCAAAGATGTTTAGTTAACATTATTGAGTTTCCTATAATATTTTGTTGTCACATTTGTGATCTGCCTATGGACAAAACAGACACTTAATAAACACTTAAGATGAAAGTCTTCTGGGAAATCTCTATACCGTAAAAGATGAAGAAGGCATTATTACTGTTTTAATGATACTTTGCAGATATAGTCTTAATGAATAATCAAAGGAAAATGATAACTAATGACAGACAGTAAAGTTTTAACAAATGATGACACACTTGTATAAATACAGAAAATGTAGCCAAACAATTATCAGTTTCAAAGCTGCAAGAAAATGCTCTGACCACACACTAATGCTGTTCACATGGGAACATAGCATACATTGATATAACCATTAACTCTGGCAGAAGACTGCAGAGATGAATTTGACAGCTATGGGAAATATGTGGAGCAGCTACAACTTTAGGGGTTAACTCAGATGTTATTATCTATATCTGTACTGGGGCTTCTTGGAGGAAGTACAGAACATAAGAGTGTTTACCTCCTACTGTTCTACTGCTAACCAAGAACAAAAATATATATACCAAATTTTTTCTCCTGATACTTAGCTGCTTACCACATATATATACATCAACATTCCTCTGTTAGATGAGAGCCCAAACCAGCTCCAAGGCAGTTGCTTCAGACAATGTTTATTATCCAAAATACATTAATCAGTGTATCTGATGTCTTCAAATGTTATACTCAAACAACCACAATTTAATCAAGCTGTGTGCATGTGTGCATGTATATGTGCATGTGTGTATGTGGGTGTGTATGTAGGTACGTGTGTGTGGGTGCAAGTATATGTGCATGTGTGTATGTGGGTGTGTATGTAGGTACGTGTGTGTGGGTGCAAGTATGTGTACGTGTGTGTATGTCTGTATGTGTGTGTGTGTGTGTGTGTGTGTGTGTGTGTGTGTGTGTGTGTGTGTGTGTGTGTATGTGTAGAAGAGGGGGCTAATGCAAAGCTTGGTAATCCCTACTTAAGAAAACACCTAATTGCCCTTGTTATTCTGCTCTGTAATCATGGGCTCTTTTTTCCGGCAGTAATCACTGCGGCAGTTAGTCTTGAAAGGGATCATTTTTACATTTAAGTGTCTGTAATCACATCTCCCCGGTAAAAAGGAAAACTTATTTCAGCGTTACTTTTTGGCTGTTTAGTAGGTGGTGTTGCATCTGAAGAACCCTGACCTTTCTGGAGTGCTGAAGAGATTTCATGCAGGTGGCTTGAAAGGTATAATTGCAAGTCAGAAAGGTGTACACTAGCGAACATTTTGATTGTGGTGTTCATGCTGTCAGAGATGTATTTAACTTCAGCTAAAGTGCCACACTTCATTATTCATTTGTAATCTTGTGAATACAATGTGTACAAAAGACTCCACTCAGTTAGGAGAACAGCTTGGACTATACACCACAATTCCTATGCGGGATTATGTGTTGTAATGTCAGTTATCCTATGCGGGATTGTGTGTTGTAATGTCAGTTAGGAATACAGCTTGGACTATACACCACAATTCCTATGCTCGGATTGTGTGTTGTAATGTCAGTTAGGAGAACAGCTTTGACTGTACACCACAATTCCTATGCGGGATTGTGTGTTGTAATGTCAGTTAGGAGAACAGCTTGGACTATACACCACAATTTCTATGCGGGATTGTGTGTTATAATGTCAGTTAGAACATCTTGGACTATACACCACAATTCCTATGCGAGATTGTGTGTTGTAATGTCAGTTAGGAGAACAGCTTGGACTATACACCACAATTCCTATGTGGGATTGTGTGTTGTAATGTCAGTTAGGAGAACAGCTTGGACTATACACCACAATTCCTATGCGGGATTGTGTGGTGTAATGTCAGTTAGGAGAATGGGCTATACACCACAATTTCTATGCGGGATTGTCTGCTGTAATGTCAGTTAGGAGAACAGCTTGGGTTAAACACCACAATTCCTATGTGGGACTGTGTGTTGTAATGTCAGTTAGGAGAACAGCTACACCACAATTCCTATGCAGGATTGTGTGTTGCAATGTCAGTTAGGAGAACAGCTTGGACTATACACCACAATTCCTTTGTCAGTTAGGAGAACAGCTTGGACTATACACCACAATTCCTATGCGGGATTGTGTGCTGTAATGTCAGTTAGGAGAACATTTTGGACTATACACCACAATTTCTATGCAGGATTGTGTGCTGTAATGTCAGTTAGGAGAACAGCTTGGACTATACACCAATATTCCTATGTGGGATTGTGTGTTGTAATGTCAGTTAGAACAGTTTGGGCTATACACCACAATTCCTATGTGGGATTGTGTGCTGTAATGTCAGTTAGGAAAACAGCTTGGACTATACACCACAATTCCTATGCGGGATTGTGTGTTGTAATGTCAGTTAGGAGAACAGCTTAGACTATACGCCACAATTCCTATGCGGGATCGTGTGTTGTAATGTCAGTTAGGAGAACATCTTGGACGATACACCACAATTCCTATGCGGGATTGTGGGTTGTAATGTCAGTTAGGAGAACAGCTTAGACTATACGCCACAATTCCTATGCGGGATCGTGTGTTGTAATGTCAGTTAGGAGAACAGCTTGGACGATACACCACAATTCCTATGTGGGATTGTGTGCTGTAATGTCAGTTAGGAGAACAGCTTGGACTATACACCACAATACCTATGTGAGATTGTGTGCTGTAATGTCAGTTAGGAGAACATTTTGGACTATACACCACAATTCCTATGCGGGATTGTGTGCTGTAATGTCAGTTAGGAGAACAGCTTGGACTATACACCACAATTCCTATGTGAAATTTTGTGCTGTAATGTCAGTTAGGAGAACAGCTTGGACTATACACAACAATTCCTATGTGGGATTGTGTTCTGTAATGTCAGTTAGGAGAACAGCTTGGACTATACACCACAATTCCTATGTGAGATTGTGTGCTGCAATGTCAGTTAGGAGAACAGCTTGGACTACACACCACAATTCCTATGTGGGATTGTGTGCTGCAATGTCAGTTAGGAGAACAGCTTGGACTATACACCACAATTCCTATGTGGGATTGTGTGCTGTAATGTCAGTTAGGAGGACAGCTTGAACTATACACCACAATTCCTATGTGGGATTGTGTGTTGTAATGCAGTTGCAACAAAGTCTGTGTGATCCTGATACTCATTTTCTCACAGATGATGCTTGACTCTTAGTCACAAAATGGTTTTACTGTTATTTACTCATTTATTTGGTTATTTGTTTAAATCATTCTAGGTGAGGATATCCAGTCTCAACCTTTTGCAATCATGACTCAGTTTCATATTTTACACTGTAGGGAAAAATTTGGTAAAGACAGAGGAGGAATTATTTTAATCTTTGTCAAATAATTGCTGTAGGATTTTTAAGGTTCATACGAGCACATGAGGTAGATGTGACACTAGATAAACATGTCATCCAAAGTGTGGTTCTGCAGAACTGCATAAACTTATACCAGCTGATGATGTGGCATTTTAGAAAGTAATCCAGATGTACAGTGTGGGAAAAGAACCTACAGTGTTTTGATATTCAGCCATTCAGGCACTGTGTAACTGAAAAGCTGCTAATACTGCAGTGACCATCTGCATGTGACTCCTAGGAAGTAAAATAAAATGTATACAGACTAATAAAATATATATATATATATATAAACGTCTGTCTAGATATGTATGTATCTATTTATATATATTATATATATATATATATATATATATATATATATATACATATACGTGTGTTTGTGTGTGTATGCAACTACTTCAGCAAGCAATTAATTGCCAGGATCTGAAGCAATTAGATGCAATATCAGACTTGCATGATTTTTCATTTATTAAATGTAATTAGAAGTTGAAATCATTGTAACAAATCACCCCTATCAAACTGCCTTCAAATCTCAGTTCTGCAATTTTCTTCTATCAAACTGTCTGTGTATCTGTAATTAAAGCCAATGCTTACCATATAATTAAACTTCAACAACTTTGCCTTCTTTTCTCTGCATCAATGCTGTCTCTTCAGCATCTTATGAATAGTCCCACCCGTAATGCCTGTCTATATAATACTATATGACTTCCCTATCTCATGGCAGCATTATCCGTGATTCCATGATCTAATCATATAACACTCAAAAACACAATTGGAATTCTGTACATATCTATGTACAGGACAGCTATTTGTATCTACATTAGCTGTAAACACTTGTGTAAGCTGAAAATGCTGAGTTTGATGTAAAATATATGTATGCCTAGGTAACCTTGTTCACACATATAATCAACTGTATAATCTTTGAACAGAAACAAAAATGCAAAAACATGCAAAAACTACTCAACACATAATATTCTGGAGCTTTTCTCCCCTCAAGCCTCTGCTTAAAATTGTTTTTTATCCTGCTGAACCATCTCACTTGGCAAAAGCAAATAAATTACCACTAATAGTCAAAATATAATCAGAAGTTAGCAGATCTTTTTTAGACTGCAATATAGTGGTATGAACATGATAGTAAAAAAGAAACAATTTACAAAGAGAACACCAGAAATATATATCTTAAAGAAGGCATAGTCATCAAAGGCTAGCTTCTAAGGAATGCGTGGCATCAGTCATGTTATCTGTATTTTGAGAAAAAGAGAGAGAGGGTGAGTGTGATGACATTCTTGACAGTGCAACAGATGCTCATTTATACTTCATGTGCAAAATTCTGGAGAATAAGGCATTATAGCTCAAACGGCATTGCAGAAAGCATGCAGCCAGGCACAGCATATGTGCAGCAGGTCTATACTGAAAGTAGGATACCACGAGCATCACTGCAGGGAATGTGCCTATACATCAGTACATTCCTGCACATAATCTTCTCCCAGCTTTGCAAGGGGTATGCCACCCTGTCTGTAAGTACTTTTGTGAACATAGAAACTGATGAAGTTGGCAATCTGTGCTACACTTCAACACACAAAATTTGACATTTTTTGCTCTCACTGAAGCAAGCACAGCATCGATCTTAGTAAGACATGCAATAACCCAGAATTCTTTGCAGCTGGGTGTGGCATTTCTCCAGCTTATTCTATTTTACTGGAAGTTATGCAGTAAAGAGATTGCCGATGTACTACAATGACAGATGCCACAATGATTTGTATTTAACGTGTAAGAACTTCTTACAGAAATGTTGCCAAAGGCTTAGTTATCCTCAAATCATTCAGTGACAAACATGTACATATCAGAGAGCTCTGCCAGAAAAAGTTCATTGCCACGGATACCACTAATGCAGATAAGTAAGTTAAGGCTGGTCATTTGCAATGTCTACTGCACAGAGCAACAGATTAGCAGTACTGTCCTGACAGCCCTATCTACAATATAATAAGCCAGATATTTTACCTTGAGGGGATGTGCAGGCTTTCATCACAGACATGTGAAGCTACCTGTATACAGCATTCAGGAATGCTCATCTGGAATCTTGAAATGTATTTCTTGATGATAAGAAGATGTCCATTTCTTTGACAACTTCTGGGGCACAGTAGTATACAGTGCTATATAAGGCTTTTCAGAGTCATGAAAACACATATTATGAGTCACAACATGAATTATACTCTCCTGTCATGACTGCATGTATGGTAAACAGTTGTCAGTCACTTACTTTGACAGTTTCAAATGGCCCATCCACTGTTGAGCATTATATAGAGGATTACAATCAGGTTGCACTCCCTACCTGCTTACTATGTGTTTGAAACCCGGATGCCAAGAAAGTGACCTCAAGAACGAAGCTCAAGGAGTGAATTTCTTGGTATCCATGGTGAGAACACATAATAATAATACGTTAGGATCAGAGACCCGATCATAATTCCATGTAGTACATGATACCTTATCTGCACCATGTACTACAAGTTAAAGTAAACAAGAAAGAAGAAAAAAGAAAAAAAAAACATTAAATGTTTTACAGGCTTTCAGTGGCATAAAGCACTTAGCAAGCTTTGTCAAGAATACAAAGTATTACAGTTCCTTCGGTTTACACGCATCTTTCAGGGCTCTCAACTGTCCAGATTTTCACAGAAAGTCCAGATTTGTGTCTTATATATCTGATGCATTCTTCGTAAAGTCCATGGTTTTTGGACAAATTACTGAGGATTGAAGACAGTAAAGAAAGACAAACAGTTAAGTTTCAGACTTCATGTCCATCAGAAAATGCAGACAAACATACAACTTGTCATTATGGTAACTTTCATGTTTATTAGAGGACATGTTATTGATGGACATCAAGCAGAACCAAGTATTTCATTCAGCTGCTGTCGTTTGCTGGTCAGTAAAGGCAGATTTTACTGCCAAGCACTAGACCAACCTTAACAACTCTAGCAAGGGGTGCTTTACATTCTTAAGGTAAAGTTTCTCACCACTCTGGCACTTAATTGATTTGTGTTTTTCCAAATAACGGAGTGTAATCAGTGCACTCCATGACCTAAATTCATGCTATGTAGTCATTTGATGGAATGCTGTCTATTTCAATGATTGTCTTCTGACTGTGTGACCAGTGCATTTCATATGTGAGCCATTCTACTTTTGGACTGCCTTTTTTCATGACCTTGCTCCATGCCACGCACACAGCCTTATACTCTGGGAGAGTAGCAGTGTTTTCTATGATAATGTGATTGTATGGAATGCTGCTATTGTAACTTTCATGTACTGCTACCGTGAGTTTCATGCTCTCAATGGTTGCTGTAACAGGAGTAACCCAACAATCAAGGGGGCTGTCTGCTGTACTTTCTAAAGTTTTTAGCTATTTTTTTATGTATATGCAAAAGTTAAGATCCTAACATTTGTAGTATGTTATACTAGTATAGCATCTGTATGTCAATGCAACCACTGCCATTTGCTCACTGCTTTTTGGTGAAGCTTTACTGTGTTTAAATAAAGAAGATTCAGAATGTCTGGCAGAGGAAGAGAAATATCCTTGCTTCCGACTATGTTCTGTAACTTCTGTAAAATTAAATAGTTTTGCAGGGTAAGCAGATAAACAGTTTCAATACCTATTTTGGGGAAATCTACTTGCTTTGGGGAACTTATTTAATGAAGCCAGATTACAGTAAGGGAAAATGACAAGGTCACAAAAAGTCTGAAACATAGCATGTCTACAGCCTGTGGTTTCTGGCTTTATTGGCCTGAATGTATCCATAAAGACTGAAAAAGTAAAAGGGAAAAAGTTATAGACATTCAAAAACCATGTAGCTAAACCAATGCTATGGTACCCATTGGGCCTCCACTACATTAGGTTTAATGTGTTACTCAGTGAAGACTCTTCTTAACTGAGTCTTTCTTGCAGGTTATCTAGCTGTTAGTTGACTGTGAAAGTTCAACTGGCAGAGCCTGTTTTCAGCGGATGCCTGGGTAGAAAAGTTCCATCATGAGTACATTTATATTAACAAGTCAATTTCAGACAAATCCCAGAAAAAGAACTCATATTTCTTATTAAAAAATCATAATTACAAGACAGGCATATACAGTAGAGTGTTTACATGAACAATTATAAATCTATACAGTTCTCGTGGCTCGAAAATCTTGCAGGAAGTAAATGAATTGATACTTTAGAAGGGAAAATGTAAAGAAGTTTAGTGTTCTTACATGTTAGTAAAGAAAGGTTTGCTTTGAGGTCCAGATAAGTAATGAATTAAGTAATAAAACTGTGTAGGAAGGAAGATTTTAGTATCATAGAGGTTTGTTAACAATTCAAGAGATATAATAAAGTAAGTTATAAAATGTTAAAGAAGTGGAGAGGAGTTGTTAGCAGCAGTTAACAGTACAAATATGACTGAGAGAGCAGGTATAGGTTTGGTTCTATTTAGGCTGCCTGTTCCAAGCTGGTGTATCTGGAAGGCTTACAACTTAGGTATATGGGGGATGCATGAGAGGGTTAGAGTGGTGGACAGGGTCAGTTAGAAAAACAAAATGATAAAAAGTGTTGTTTAAGAGGGGGTGAAAATAGCTGTATTGATTCAAGTGCAGGAGGGAAAGTTGGTAGAGCTGAAATGATTCAAGTAGAGGAGGGCAAAAAAACTAGTGATAAGCAATGAGAAGCTTGTGCTTTCGCAAGAGGTCTTTACATGGTGATGAACATGCGCATGACCAAGGACTGGGTAAGGGATTGTTTGGGCTGGATTTTGTAGCTTGGAGATTTGTTAGTCATTTTTACTTGTGTTGGGATGGTGTTGCAGAGTTTGGAGATGTAACAAAAGCGAGTGAGCTCCCTGATAAATCATTTGCTTTAGTAGTGCTTAATCACAACATAGAAGGGCTGCTGCTGGGTGTGTATGGCAATAATGTGTTTTTTTTAATTCACAGTGGTTTTCAGGATAATATATTAGTTTATATGCCATAACTAGCTGAAAGTATGTTGTGCAATTGTTAAGCTCTAGCCAGCTTATCTGCTTTAAGACTTGGCAGTGGTGAGCTCGGTGTGCAGTGTTGGTAGCAAATTTTGCTACTTTGTTGTAACAGGAGGCTAGTTTGGATTTTAGTGCAGAACTTACATTTGTAAGGATAGGTGAGGCATATAAGAGAGTTGGAAACAAATAGGATGAGGCTACAGTTTTTTTTTTTTTTTTTTTTTTTTTTTGCTGGGTCTGTAAGGTACTGTTTTGTCCTATAAAGGTAGCCAAGTTTCTGGTGGGTCTTTCTAAATGTTTCAAAAATATGGTGATCAAATTTAAAATTGTCATCTATTACAATGCCCAGTAATTTAGTATTATTTGCGGATGCAACTAAGAAAGATTGCTTTTGATTGAGGTAATGTTTTGAGGTGAAATGCATCAGCTTTTTTATTGGGGTTAAGGAGTAGGTTTGAAATTTTCAGCCAGGTTTCGATCAAAAAGATAGAAATTTGCATGATTTCACGGAGTCTTCATATTGTTGGGGCTGAACACATTAAAGTCAAATCATACAAGTATTGTACTATATCTGCTTAGTCTACAGCAGTGTGAAGCTTGTTTATAAAAATATTAAACAGAAGGTGTCCTAGTACAGAGCCCCATGGGACACCTATGGTAAATGGAAGACAGGAAAACAGGTCCTGTTGCCATTTGACTGCTTGTTGCCTTACAATTAGATAACTATGGAATCATTAAAGGGAGGATTGACAGAGACCTATAGAAGAGTTCAGTGAGAAAATGGTAAGGCAATACTGTGTCAAAAGCTTTGTATAAGTATAGGAACATAGTTAATAGTAGGTTACCGTTGTTCCTATGTTGGTTTATAGTGTTGGTGAAGTGAAAGAGTGGTGCTGTGCTGTGGTGGGGTCTGTAACCATGCTGTATTTCTAAGAGCAGATTATTTGATTATTTGAATCTAGGTGATGTAGAGACTAAGCAGGAAAACATTTTCAAGTATTTTTGGTAGTGGGAAAGGACTGCAATGGGCCTGTATTTATTAAACCTCTGTGTTGCCACCATTTTGTAAATGTATAATAAAGGATTTTTCCAGGTGGAAGGAATGAGTTTTTTCTTTATAGATCTATTTATCAATATAGAGTCCAGAAAAGCATTTGCATCTGCAGCCATTTTAGTCTTAGGGGACTTGATCAGCAAAAACGGTGGGTGGCTTTAGTTTATATAGGAGTTTTTTAATGGTGGATGTAGGTAGCAGACTGTAGTCAAATAACTGAAGATATTTAGCAGAGGTTGCAGTTTTTACCAAATGGTTTGCCTGTGTAATCTTTTTAACCTTTGCTTGAATGTCATTTGGGATATTTTGCAGGCATCTTAATATTTATTGGCATCAGATGGGTTTTAAGCTCGATGTTTCTAAAGTATAGCCATACAATTTACATATGCTGTATCAATGAGGTCACAAAAAATCTGAAAGATGACATGGCTACAGGTTTGTCTGTGTACACTTTTTACCCTTTCTTGAACTGTAACAAACACGCAGACACATACACAAGAATACTCACGCACAAATCACTTTCTATAAACCCCTGCATTTCTAAATATACAAACTTGGAAATCATACAGCTTTCACTATTACAACTTCCAACAGATAACAGCACTCAACAAAAGCAGATAGATGATTCTTACTTCACTGAAACACATAACAAGATTCCTAAGAAAAAATGCCAATATAAAGCAGCAGGGGGATCCCAACAGGGCTTGAAGAAGAAGCATATCTTCTCCAGTTGCTCCCAATAAGATTGCAGAAACCTGTATACAACATATAGTTTACTTTCATGGAAGCTAATAAAAAGTAGATTAAATAGAAAGCTGTTAACTGTGAGCATGGATTTGTTATGAAAAATATAGAAATGTTTTGAAATGTGCACCAAAACAGTTGAAACTGTAGGAGTACTAGCTGACCACATGGATGCAAACGTGACAAATGAAAATTAAGCTGAGAAAAGATCAGATTGCATTTCTTTTGTTGCAACCCTAAAACTTTTGTTGGATGTAATTTTGATGGAACTTCAGAAGATTGACTGTTTAATAATGAGGAAAGGCAAAATGTTGAGATAGTTTGCATACAACATGATGTCATATTGTCCTTGCAGTGAAATAATTAAGTGGTGAGAAAGAAATTATTGGAGTTCCATGCAAATTTGGCAACAAGTGGATGCAATTACTGGGAAGATAAGACAGTGTTTCTAGAAAGAATTCTCATTGATTGGGTTTCCAAAAAAATAGAAAAGAAATAGAGTCTGAATTTTGTTGACTGTCTCCCAAAATGAAATTTAATTAAACTGGATACAGGGGCTAATGTGATAGCCAGTATCTTGGGAGGCTATCTTGGAATGGAGATATACTTGGTGCAACCCAGTCTGGGTTGCTAAATGAGTAACTATTAATAGCATCAGTCTGCATCACAGGCCAGCCTATTCAAAAGAAGAAAGTCAGTGTTAAGACTGAGCGGTGTGAGGGATCCAATGGGGTCCAAAAGGGGTCAGAGCAAAGCAATGTTCAGTTGTTCGAACTGTTTTCATTCTTGTGCTCTTGGTCATCTACTTATGCTGTACTAACAAGGTCAAAGAGACAGTGCTTGGGGACAGCTAGGAATTTGGGCTAGGCTCCTCAATGGTTCCCTGAAATTCAAACCTAACAACTACCAATGAACAAAAGCATATGAATAAAAGGCTAACTATTCATATCTACAGTGAGTAGAGGTTTGGCTTTATTGTCCTAAATGTACCCATAAACTTTTAAAAAGTAAAAAGTCATGGTCACGGGCCTCCTCTGCAGAAAGTTTAATTTGTTACACAGTGAAGACACTTGCTTGGCTGGGCCTTTTTTGCATTTTTACTGAATGTTTTGTTATGTGCAATCCTTTTGCACTGTAGTTTAGATATCTATTTAGATAGATAGACAGGCAGACAGATATAAAATATGACTTCACTGCACAGTCCTAAATTACAAACTGCCTCCTTGTGTACTACAGCTAATATTTTCTCACATTACTCATGAAACAATGTACACTATTCTTCCACGTATACTGTTCCCATGAGAAAAGTTCAAAGATGATTCTTCTTTTTCTCTATAATCACCTTAATCCAGTCATATTTGATACACTTAAGCTGTAGATGCAGACATACCACTGAAAAAATAAATTACCAGGTGACATTCCCTTTCATTTTCTGTAGATGGTTTATAAGCTTAATAGATTATCTTACAAACATTCAAAAGTCTGGTATTTAGTCTTTATAAATGTGTGAAAGCAATATTTTGAGAAGAAAAAACTGAACCAAAAATATCAAATGGGCAAAGAATGTGATAAAAAAGAAATAATGAAGTATAAAAATATTTGAGATCAGAAGAAGGATAAGTGAACCAGTATAGATTAGTACAAATATGGCTAAAGAATATGTGAGAAGAATAAAGTTAATAGTGAAGATTGTCTTGACATTTTCAACCTGTACATGTTCTTGCTCTCAACATGATATATCATCAATGTGTGCAAGTGGTTGCAAAGAGCACTTATCATGTGATAGGGAAACTATGTCATGCCTTTCATTTGATAACAAAAAAACAGAGTATGGCAATATTATAGGTACATTTGCACAAGGGAGGAGATGACTTCCCTAAAGCTGAATGGATGCACAGTTTTCCATATGTGAGCTACATACATATGACTCCACATTGTTGCATCCAAAGATTGTGAAAGCCCTATATTCTGAAGAAGAGAGACTTAGATGATGTCTTTCGGTTAGTAGAAGTGTACAAGAAGAGAGCTGACAGGAATCAATCCAGAAGTGAACTACAAACAGGAAAAAAATACAAAAAGAAAATAAAAGAAGGGTAATAAGATCAGAAAAAAGAAAATGAAATTGAAATCTCCACAAACATAGCAGTACATTTAAAGCTCTAATGAACCAGCTTACAAACTTGATCTCAAGACCACAACTTGAGTCATAAATGAACTATCCAAACAGACGAAGGGAATAACCACACATAGATTCATAGGTTCATAGGTAAGTACTAGGCTATCTGCCCAAGGGCATTTATAAGCCTAAGCCAGAATGTGTTGGCTTTCGCCACCCCCTTAGATTAGTTCCCTGTGCCTCTGTCCAGCAGAGCCATCAGTTCCCTGCACCACTGTCCAGCAGAGCCATTAGTTCCATGTACCACTGTCCAGCAGAGCCAGTGCAGTGATCCCCGGGGTTAAATAAAACACCTCTGTAAGTCTCAAACCCTGGACCTTGCACACACTACACAACATGAAGTACCACTAAGCCACGGTAGATATAAAATAAGCAGCTCCTGTAAGGCTCGAACCCTGGTCCCAACTCACCATAAACAAAGCGATTTGCCACTAAGCCATACCAGATACAATAAACAGCTCCGGTAAGTCTTGAACCATGGACCCTGCACACCATAGACAAAGTGATTTACCAGCAAGCCATGACAGATACAAATAATCATCATCTATGAGGCTAGCTTTTTTTACTGAGATGAGAATCAAACCTTGCACCTTGCATACTAGAGGCAAACACCTTACCCACTTCACCACTGGACCTTTCGGCTGAAGGTGAGTTGAGTGTATAGCAAAGAGCAACTAAGACAAGATGTGAGCTACCATAGAAAATATCCAATCGGATTGATATACAACCAAGCAGAGACTATCTATAATGAATAAGACATAAATATATATATATATATATATATATATATATATATATATATATATATGCATATATCAATTTTCTGCAAAGATCATTCAACCCCTATGAAACAAGATGATGCCACAGGCAAGTCTCGAATTCTGGATGGAAGAATTCAGTAGTCTGAGGATCCAGTTTGTTTAGAAGAAAACAAAAAAAGAAAGAAAGGTAGACGTTCATGACAAATAACAAAGAAGAATTAATGATTGTAAAGGAAAGAGAATACATAGTAAAAAGGACACTGCTTTGTTATGTAACACACAGGTTACAGGAAATTATATTTTTCTATCAGAAAACATTCAGTCTACAGAAAAAGGCATCATCTTTACACTGGAGAAGGTAGAAAAAAGAGTCAAGGGGTAGGTGAAAAGTAAGAAATCAAAATTGAACGTTAAAGGCTTGAAGAATATTACAGTAAGAAAAAATGAGGAGAAAGACGAATGTTGACTACATAACTCAAGCAGTGGATTTACAACACCAGCTGGATGAGAATTTAATACACAATGAAAACAGTAGGATTAATAAGACTAATGCTGTTGAAGAGCTATCCTTTGCAACAATTGATAGAGCAGATATTACTGTATTAAAAGCTGAAGAGTCTTCAGAGCTGGCCAGCAAAGATATTCTTGTAATTGGAGAGTCAATTATTTGAGGAGCTGATACGTATATTTGCAGAGATGATAATGAACGTTGAATAGTGTTATGCTTGTCTGAAGCGAAAATAGAAGATGTGAGACAAGGCTTGGAACGTCTTAATTTAAGGAAGTATGGCTCTGTTTTTATTCATGTTGTTACAAATTATGCCACCCGGAAGGATTCTCTGACTGTTAGTAGGGAAGTGACAGCCTTCTTAGATAGTATTGCTTGTACTGCTGTTAGGACATATTTTTCACAAATCACCTGTAGAAAGGATAGTCAGGTCACTGTGAATGAAAAGATTTTTGGGGGTAGATACCTACATGGAAAAAGGTCCTGTTTTAAAAAGTGGAAATGTGTATAGCATCCAAGCCTAGTTTTGGGCACACGTGTTCAGACAGGATGGTATGCATTTTGCCTAGGTCAGGGAAGAGAATTTTTGCAGCAGATATTTTGCAATATTTGACAAACACTAGGCAGGATTTTTGCCATGTCGAAAATATAACAGCCCACAGATAGCAACATTTGATGCCTCTCTAATAGTTGTTAATGCTAGGAGCATTAATAATAAAGTTTTTTTACTGGAAAATTTGCTACTTTCCCACAAGATTGATGTTGTTATTGTTTGTGAAACATGGTTAAAGAACAATGACTGGAAATCAGTTCTGTCAGGATATAGAGTTCCGCTGTGGCGACCCCTAACCGGGAAAAGCCGAAAAAAAAAACAACTGTAACAGACATTCTAATAAAAAATCAGGTGGAGGTGTTATGATAGGGATTAAAGATAACTATGAGACCTGTGATTATCACATGTTCATTGATAACATCGACACTATAGACTGTGTAACTGTGACAATAAAGACAACCCTGGAACATATGACAAGTGCTGGAGTGCATAGACCACCAAAGTCAAGTGCAGATGACCTAGAGAAATTCATACATTTCTAACATGAAACAGGAGGGAAGAATAATATTAGCTGGGGACTTAAATTTACCAGAAACAGACTGGAATAAAATTGATTCTACAATGTTAGTAAGGAAATTATTCAGTGTGTATTCAGGAGCAACAATTGCTTCAGGTTGTAAAAAAAAAAAAAAAAACTACCAGGGGATGGAACATGCTAGACATTGTTTGTGTTCCCAAAGAAATTACTGTAAGTTCAAGTCAAGTTTTACCATCATTGATGTGCAGTGATCATGGGGTTATAAAGGTTAGTTTGTTGCTAGATAATTCTAATCAATGCACAAAAGGTTAATTGCAGATTATGTGGAAGCAAAACAGTCAATATGTAAAACTAAATGGAGTGAGATCATCAGTGGAAAAACCGCAGATGGAATGTGGAAAGTTTTGAAAGAGAAATTGAGTGCAAAAATCAAAAAATGTTTAACATCAGGATCTAGGCATACATCAGGCAGATATATTTCCATAAGAACAAGATATCTGATTAAGGTGAGAGACAAAAAAATATAAGAAATGCAAAAAAGGTCGAACTACAACTTTGAAAACTGAAATAAACAAGCTGGACAAACAGATTAAGCATAATGTGAGACAAGATCAAGAAAAATTTGAAGAAAATGTATATAAAGATATTAAGCATAATAGAAAACCTTTTTATAGATACATAAGATGTGGAAGGAGTAAAGACAAACAAATTGATAAACTGTGTGCAGATTCTAAAATGTATTCTTAGGCACAACAGGTTATAGATATATTTACAAAATCTTATGCAAAACAGTTTGGCTCCACAAAAGGGGTGGTAAATTGTCCTAGTGACATCCAGGTAACCCCAGATACTAGAATCAAATTAGATTATATTGAAAAAGAACTGTGCAGACTGGATCCAAACAAAGCACAGGGAGGAGACGGAATTAGTAAGAATGATCTGAGAAGACTTCACCAAGACCTTACAGTACCATTATATCTATTGTTCACTTGGTCATATAAATATGGGGAAATTCCTCAAGATTGGAGACATGCACTTATTAAACCATTTTTTAAGGGAAAGGGGAATAGGACAAACCCAGAGTCATACAGACCCTTAAGTCTACTTTCATGTTTAGAAAAATAATGGAGAAGGACATATTAGATAAGTTATTGTCAGAACTGGATAGGTTGGGACTTGAAACCATACATCAGCATGCATATGTTAAAAACAGATCTATTACTACCTGTAACATGGTGTTCTATAAAAATATAATAACTGCTATGAATGAAAAATTGGGCTGTGATGTAATTTATATAGATTTAACTTCAGCATTTGACAGGGTCATACACATAACACTGATCAATAAATTATTACAATTAGGTATTGATGTACTCTTGATAATATGGATAGCTGCATGGCTTACAAATAGGACATGGCAAATATCATACAGCAACTATACAGGTGAAATCCTTGGTTACAGCCAGGGTATTCCACAGGGCTATGCCCTAGGCCCTTACTTGTTTAGATTGTATCTTTCAGACCTAACTTTTTCATCTGTGGTTTTCTACAGTCTACAGCATATGTAGATGGCCTGAAATTGGTTAAACTGATTACATGTGTTACAGATAAGGCATGTCTGCAAAATAACTTGACTAAATTGACCATTTGGGCACAGAAGAATAATATGCAGATAAATACATTGAAAACCAAGCATATGAGATTTGGTAGGCAGAAATTGAAAGGTGAATGAATATTTACTACAGCATACAGTGATTGAAACGGTAGACTCATTTATGGACCTGGGTATATGGGTAGATTCAGCTATGAGTTTTTGTAATGATATCAACCAATTGGTTAATGATAGTTATAGAACTATAGGTTGTATAAAAAATGTATAAAGTCTAAGAAATCAAAAATAATGAAGTAATTGTTTGTTAGTTACATTAGATCCAAACTTGAGCATGGAATAACAATATGGAAACCCTATAAGAAAACAAGCATGAGTAAACTGGAAAGAGTACAGTGGAAATATACCAAGGGTATCCATGGATGTGAAAATTTAAGTTATTATGAAAGACTAAAATATTTGAATTTGTGCAGTGTGTCTTACAGATATCTATGAGGAGATCTTATTCAGGTATATAGGGCATTTAGTGAGAACTACCTCTGGGAATGTTTGGGGTTCATAAAAAGTACAAGAGAATCATCAGGCAACATATGTAGGAGATTATATAGGAACGAGATGTGTATTAATAGGTTCTCTGACAGAGTAGCTGATGCATGGAACAGACTACCAAATTACATTAAAGCAAGTACTAGTTTAGATATTTTTAAGAACAGCCTGGACACTTATTATGGGAACAAGTGTTTTGGTATATTGGCAAGCTAGAAGGGGATTATTGCCCATGCTTGAAATATTTGTATGGATGGATATATATATATATATATATATATATATATATATACATATATATATATATATATATATATATATATATATATACATATATATATATATATACACACACACACACACATATCTATATCTATATCTATATATATATATATATATATATATATATATATATATATATATATATACGTGTGTGTGTGTGTGTGTGTGTGTGTGTGTGTGTGTATGTGTGTGTGTTTTGAGCTAAAAACAGCTTTCTCATCAGCTTCATCAGGTAAACATCTAAAAGCCAAAATAATCACATCTTATTGGTTCAAAGATACCACATGATCATGGAAAACACCTTATCGTTTGTATAATCTAAACTAAAACAAGGAAGCTAAAAAAGTAGTAGTCAATTCACAATTCATTAATTTATAGCAAAAACTCAATAACAATACTTAAAAAAATAGTAGCAATAAATAAAATGAGATGAATAAATTGAATTTCTATATCCCATTCTTACCAGTTAAAGAAATAAGCCCCAAACTTTGAGCACCAATTTTAATGTACTGGAGTCATTCAGTCCAGGAGAAAAAAATCACCTCTCAATCTATTTATCCATGTGTATTCCACATTTCTTTTTGTTTCAAATTATCTTCCAGATAGAAAGAGACTGATTGTGTTAACCATCCTCTAGAGGAGACTTTAGGTCTTATGTATGATTTAATATGTTGTTGTGCACCTTTGACAACATATAATACATAAGGATTTTAGGATTTTGATTAGGAATGTAAAAGTATTTAGTTAAATCCAATGTTAGGTTGCCTTTTAGGTGCATAGTATATATGACATGGTTTACTTTCTTAATAAAGTACCTCACAAAGAGGATCCTAGGCCTTAAACACTTGTCCTATATGGACAGACTCAAAAAACTCCAACTATTCTCTGTCTCATATCGCCTACTTAGAGGTGATCTCTGCTTGACATACAAAGCCATGTCTGATCCAGCTCTGTTAGAAATGCTACATCTAAAGACATCCCAATCCCTCTGCACCACATGTTCCAGTGACCTCAACCTCATTACCACAATCAACAGAATGTGCTGGAGGGACAGGTTCATAACCCAGAGACTGCCCTTGCTATGGAATAGACTTCCCATACATGTCAAACAGAGCACCTCACTGGCCCTCTTCAAGAGAAACCTTGATGAGTGGAAGGGAAACAGAAAATTCACCACAGGGATCACTCCAGTAGCTCGAGAGAGGCACTGGGAACTAAGGTCGGGTGGCATGATGTCAGGGTAATCCTATGGGCTAGGTTTGTAAAGGCTCCTGGGCCATTAGCCTAGTACACACCTATGAACCTATGAATAATACTGTTAATCCCAGCCATAGTAATCTTCTCATATATATTTGTATCCCTTAACAACTCTTGTATAGCATTCAAATGAAATTCTCTATCCATTACAACCTCTGCACCACCTTTGTCTGCACATTTTATAATTATATTCTTGTTTTGTATTAAAGAGTCCCAAACAATCCTTTCATCATAAGTCAAATTAGAAAAAAACTGTTTTAGCCAAATTGGCTACAGAAATAGAATGTGAATCTCTTCCACATGCATTTTGAAAAGCTTGTGTTATGTGCTAAGCTATATAAATGTACTAGGTGTGTTTTGTGTGGGGATGTTAGATGATAAACTATTTCTGAAAATCAATTTGAAATTCAAGTTCCTGGTAAACAGTCTCAAATTAGTTATAGTATCTGAAATGGAGCTATCAAAAGCTAGAATAAGCATTGTGCCTTTGTTGGGCATCACCAGTTCATTGTAAGTTCATGGCTGGACATATTGTAGGCTATATCATTTATTGATGTGAATGACTGTACATCATGGGGCCGTAGTCATTTTTTTCCCTCTTACTCCTTACTATATACAAGTCGATGATACACTCTGGAAAGGTGAACCAAAAAGAACAACTGAAAAAAAAATCACATGGGATCACACAAAGCCAACTGACAATAAAATGGAAGAATGAAATCCAGATACTGCAGCTGAAGAAAAAATGGACAAAAGTAGGTTTATTCAGTGTCACAGATACCCTCAAATGCTACATGATCTTGTACATAAACACATTACAACAGGACCTATAAGGAGTCTTAAACGATATGGAACAATGACACTCAAAATGTTCCAGTAGTTCTGGGAGCAACAGGTCTAATAAAAAAGGCATTCCAAATATATCTATATATGCCATTAATGCTAATAATGCCATATAAATTACAAAACAAAACAATACAGATAATACAGCTGGTGGAGATGAAGGCATTTTCAGCAAACATTCATAATAAAGCCAATACTTATTTTATGAACTATAAATATGGCCTGACTTAGGAAGGAGGTCCATTCCAACAAAAAACATTAAGAAAAATGCACAATTAAAAAAAATCAAACCGGGAAGGGGTCACTTTGTGACCATTCCCAATCTGCTTTGCTATCAACTTTGCAGTTGTGGCTCTACCCCTCTTTGGAATAAATTTTAAGTATTTAAAAACCTTTCTTCTTGACAAGTTGTTTGACTTCCTTGTTTACTATGTATGAGTTCCATTACACTTAGCTATCACAGTGGATAAAGCAACTGAACATAATCAGTTTGTAAGACGTGCGTATTTTCCTTGAAATATGAGATTCTTTATAAAAATAAATGTGTGAAAAACAGTCGGGTTACTGCATCAGTCTGAAAATAAATTGGATAAAGGTGTTCTTTTCCCAGCTTACTTGAGACGCAGGTTTAAGACCAGTATAACACATTCTTTGATTAATAAAATACAACAAAAGTTTCAAGGTCTATAATACAAAATTATTTTTCCTTAATTGGGGAAAAAAGATTGTGTTAAGTGCAAACAGTATGCTGAATACATATTTTACCTAGCTTATCCCAGGGAGAGTCAGTAATGGAAATACTAAAACAATATGGAAGAGGAACAAGCATTTAATTTTTCACTGTTTGAAAGTGATTTCTCAGATTACCATTGGCTGAAATGTTACTGAGCGCATGGTCTATAAGACCACTGAGGAACTTATTCCAATATCCCCGTACACACTGCCTGGACATATGAATCACTCAGTGTCACACACAAGGCACACTGATATGGATGGTATCAGACCCTGGGCTACAGGAAGTAGTTCACTAAAAGGATCATTAATCCTTTGTGCTAGCTGTCAGACTATCCCCTCTGTCAG
>NC_056736.1:489075000-489085000 GCF_019279795.1 Protopterus annectens | reverse complement strand
ACATCTCCAGCAGCACGGACAGATAGGCTATCAGTTTAACACCTCATCTAAATTAACAACTGTTAGTAGAAACTGTCTTGATTTTTGTGCAACCACACCTGACTCCCAGATCCTTTTAGAAAAAAAAAAAACTTCTCTCGATAGAAATTTTGGACAAAAATTTCTGCTTTTTTTTCCAAGGGCATTGATCTAGAGATGCAAAGTATCAGAAATGATTGAATTTGTTTTCTTCTGCTTGTTTTACTGTGTGAAACAGAAAGACTGGATGGCACTTCCAAATTTATCAGACTGCTATTGTTCATGATTTTATTATGTTTTGGTGCTATGAGGATGCAAGCAGAATTCTATGAGTTGTCTCTTATTTTATTCTCATAATAATTATTTGTGGGCAAGAGTATAATTCTTGTGATGTTGTTTATAGGTTTGTAGATACTTACTAAGCTATTGAACTGCAAGGATCTTTAAAAGTCTGGATGTACATCCCCATGAAGATTTTAGCCCTTATTTTTCCAAGGATGAATAACTAAAAGACAATTAGAAGATGTACATGAAAGAAGAACAAACATGTTGCCCCACCCATAAGGGGTAAAGGCACTAATATGGTGGGGGAGGGTGGATTTACATTTACCTATCCATTTATCCAGATAACATTTGAGTAGTGTAAGAGAAGCAGTTTGCTTTATGTGGAAAAAAAGATGATGCCAGAGAAGTGGTATTCTCTGTGACACACATCTATCCCGCCAACATGTTATCATGGTTTTCAGTCAATAGTAAGAAATTAAATACTGAGGAAAACAGAAGAAAAAGTTCAATAGTATACAAATGTTGTGCTGGATTCTTTCACAGCCATTGCTTATTGAGAAAGTATGGCAAGGGTTACTGAAAAAGAAATTTGTTCAGGTGTTACAGCAAACTTTGAGTGGGTTACATTAAGTAAGGGATACAAGTGACAAAGATCCACAAAGGAGGAATATTCAGTGGATTTGCTCCCCACCTAAGAAAATTGGATTTTGAACTTCTGTGCAAACTTTTGGCTTTAGATTCCACATGGTATTCAAAATCCTGACATTCTCATTCATGGAGTAGGTCCAGTATTTAGAACATCATTTCTTCCATTTATGTAAAATAAGTGCAGTCAAACTCCAGTTCCACTGATAAATAAAACAGAAAATAAACCAGTAAGCTCCCTGGCACAGATGCAGGAGATCCTTGCTCAAGTAACAGAAGCAACACTGGGGAGTCATCCTGGGTAATGGCAGTGTGTGATATTTTGTTGATTCAGCCACCCAGGGGGTGAAAGGCATTTTCTATTATTCTTAGAGGAGATCAAAGTCTTCAGCTGCTATATGTATGGGAAGTGAAATGAAAGTTTGACTATAGACACAGGGTCACACATGATGTATGGGATAGAATGAAATGTAGGTCATTAAAAAATACCCTAATTCTTACCCCAGCCAGCAATATGTTTTTGATCAGCAAGTGAGGGGGCGGGTATACAATGGGAAAGAATGAGCATAAAAGTCTATACGGGGCACTCTGCAAATAAGTAAATAAATAAATGCATAACAAAAAGAAATTGAGAAGTGCTGATAAGTAAGCATTAGGTATCAGTGTAGTTCCCATTAGCCATATTCCCTACACTGATACTTCTCACTCCCATACTCTCCTTGATTTTAAGAGTTTCCTTTCTTTGTGCTGCTGTTATTTTCTGGTGTTTAGCAGGTCAGATGATTCTGTAAACTCCAAAGAAAAGATAGAATCAGTGCTTCATTTGATTCTCAGTTTAGGGATGTACAACAAAGAAAATGTAGAAATCTATCCATCCTACTATATAGAAGTCTATCCACCTTACTGCTTGGCCTCTTACGTCTGTCCACCCTACTGCTTGGCCTCTTACGTCTGTCCACCCTACTGCTTGGCCTCTTACGTCTGTCCACCCTACTGCTTGGCCTCTTACGTCTGTCCACCCTACTGCTTGGCCTCTTACGTCTATCCACCTTACTGCTTGGCCTCTTATGTCTGTCCACCCTACTGCTTGGCTTCTTACGTCTGTCCACCCTACTGCTTGGCCTCTTACATCTGTCCACCCTACTGCTTGGCCTCTTACGTCTATCCACCCTACTGCTTGGCCTCTTACGTCTGTCCACCCTACTGCTTGCCTTCTTACTTACTGTTTTACTATGCTGACGGACTGTTCTCAGTGATTCTGGGTATTTATTTTCCTGGGTTACAATAGTGCATCTTAACATTCTTCAGTTTTATTAAATTCAGTTGAAAATGGGGGCCACTATGCTAGTTTGCTATAGCAAAGGAGTAGTCCCCACCTTCCATGCAACATACAAGGCATGTTAACCATGACACCCAACGTCTAATGCCTGCAGCAGTTCCTGATGTGTCTCATCCCCTTCCATACTCTTGCTATAGTGGGAGTGTTTAATGACTATGCCAATCTTGTTTACAGACATTATCTTGTCCCACCTTTTGTACTTAGAAGTGCCTCCCAAAAGAAGGGTATTTGCAATCAGCTCAGAAGTTCTCCAATGCGCTTCCCATCTCTCATTAATATCACAAACTGAGGTTAGCATTTCTCTATACTTGCTGAGAACTGTGTTCCACTCCTAAGCCAATATCTGGTCTGCTAGCCCCTCTGAGAGTCCACCCAAAAGTCATTCTCTGTAGTCTCACCCAGCAACTCCACACCTGGGCCTTCGTCTAAGTGGCTGCAACAAATGTCACCTTCCTGGCCAGTTTGTACTTACTGGTAAGAAACAAAACTCTCCCCTACCACTACTACTGTTTGGGAAATATCTTTATTTATGTTCATAGCTTCACTCCATTCTTGTATCTATGATAGGGTTCTACATCTGCAACTATAACAACTAACCACAGTCTGACCGCAGCTACTTCCTGCCCTCCCAGTAGCTATGGACTTGAAAATGTTTCATTCTGACTGCATATACAGATGGGAATACTGTAAAACATTTTGTAACAAATGCTACAGCTTTAATGACATTTTTACATAGCTCAAGTTAGTTGTCCTTGTCACTTGTGCTCCCATTTATTCTATGCTGTTCTGACCCTGCACACAGCTCCTCTTGAGAGCTCAAACTAAAGCGTGCTAACAGTGCTCCAAAAGCTTGCATTAGCAGTTTAATACATCCATTTCCTGAATTTCAATAACTTGTTTTGTCTTTACCCAGTGCACTGGCTTTATGCTATACTGTTGTTTATGGCCTTAAAATTATTCATCGATTTAATCATATAATAAAAAAAGAAGACTACTGTGTCTTTCCCTGCCTATGCTCTTTCACATTTTATCTTTTACATTTTCCTGACCAGGCATATCACTATTATGTAATGGGTGTAAATCAAAATATCCCACAAAGCAAGCTCTACCATTGCATGCTAATAAAATATCACCACTGCTCTGCAAGTCCATTTGGCATGTTTCTATTTCTCTTAGATAACTAAAACTACCTTGCCACTTCCGTTACCTCTTATTCAGTTTGTGACACTTCATTCCGTACGAGGTTTTCTACTTAATAAAATTTTCCATAAGATATTACTGCAACATCTGTAGTCTGAATTTCCTCATTCATTTCAATTACTTTATTATGTAACCTAATAGGATACTTTGCCTTAATTCTTCATTTCTATATCAACATTTGTGCCAGATATTCTGCATGGTGAACATAGATTCAACAAATGTTCTTACTCTGACATAAAAAATTACCTCATTACTTTAAAACCCACTGCAGTCTCACAATGTGTATTCAGTGCATATAAAGCTCATCCGATGGAGTGGGTACAATATTCATATAATTAAATAATGACACTGCTGTGACAGATAGACATTTTGTGATGCAATGTAGAGTACTACCAGTCAACTAAATGTACTATGGCCCATATATATATACTCACCATATTTGCACTTTTCATTTTTTTGAATAGCTCCTGTACCTACCAACTAAATGGTCAACTGCCACAACTCCACCGATTCATTGTTTGACGAGATGGAAGCCAGCCACAGTGCAGATGTTATCCATGCAGCCATCAGAGAATATTTGTGTTATTCAGGTTTCATTCCTACTTTGAAAACCCATATATGCTACATGCAATGGGCCTTAGCAAGTGAGCGCTACCTGCTTGCAGGATTGGTACAATACCTCAGATGACAATACATCCTTACAAGCAAGCACCTCTGTGGAATACTTGGTTTTCACTGGGGATTATAGCATGGGTCACATTTTTTCCATCATCCTTGAGAGTTGCAGACAAAACCTCATCACTTCCTGATGCCTTCTTGCCGGCTAGTCCAAGGCATGGGGTAGTCATCCCATGCAGTCTCAGTAGCTCACCAGGTATCCACTTTGCCTTTGGTGCAAAAGGCTGTGGTTTCTATTCCTACAGCAAGAATTTAGAATCATTTTCCAGTACTGACATTGTAATGCAGCTTAAGGCAATTCTGCACTCCTGAGTGTGTCATCCTTTGGATGAGGCATTAAACAGAGGTCGAATCTGCCTGTGTTAATGGTAGTTCAGGTTTATATAAAAGATCCCACTGCACATATCAAAAATTTCCCCTAACCGATACGAATACCACCTGACATCTCCCATGAAAAAGGCCACTAGCCAAGTGGGAACAACCCGGTCAACAAAGTGTAAATAACGAAATAAATAAAACCTAGGACATTTGGGTCAGAAATCTATCACTTTATACCACTGACATTGCACTTTTCATATCATTTACCTTTGTATTACAATCTTGCTGCATTCCTGAGCCGGAATATGGATAAAGTTAAATATTTATATTGTCCTGCACTCCTGTCCTGTATACCTTTGTCTGTTAGGCTCTTCTTCCAGACATATACATGTAGTTACTCTACCTCCAGCCCTTTCATCTGCATTCTATCCTTTCTTAATTCTTCATGGAAGAGAGAAATTCCATGACATGAAAGGTCTGTGACATGAAACTATGAACTAACTTTACTTGAAGAGTCCACAGGCTGATTTGTCATAGTTCTTACATATAAGAAATATTATTTCTCAGCAATATTTTGAATTGAATAGTAATAAAAAACTCAATGATTACTTGAAATTGTCATGTAAGAAAATGAATTGGGTAGCAGCCAACTTCTATCACAAAAAGTATATGTGAATATACAATACACACGAGGTATGGAGAATGCAGAGCTTTGTAAGTAGAACTGAAGAAATTATCAGAGGCGTTTTTCAAGACACTCACTGATTAAATGAATCAGAGTAAACAAGAGAAGGAAAACTGAAAAAGAAATATGTAAAGGATAGAGAATAAAGGTAGTAAATGTAAATCACTCATGAATTAATGCATGTATTTATGTGTGCATGTGCGTGTGTGCGTGTTTGTGTGTGTGTGTGTGTTCATTTGTGTATATTTGTGTGTGTGTGTGTGTGTGTGTGCAATGGGTGTGCACTTGTGTTTGCGTGTATGTCTCTGTTGGATGTTCATAGGTTCATAGGTTGGTACTAGGCTATCAGCCCTAGGGCCTATACAAGCCTAGCCATAACAAATCCCTGGCTATTTCTTCCCACACTATTTACTTCCCTGGACCCCTGTCTAGCAGGGAGACTGACGTGATCCCCGGGGTGAATTTCGTTTCTCCCATCCAATCATGTGATGTACTTCCCTGTGTGTGTGTGTGTGTGTGTGTGTGTGTGTGTGTGTGTGTGTGTGTGTATGTGTTTGTACTTTTCTGTGATATGATTGAGCTGCTAATGTTTCAGTTTGGCAATACTCACCAGTTTCCAATGCTCATTTAATTTGTTACTACTATTTCGATCAAAATGTACTACTATTTAGATCAAAATGTTACTGAGATATATTATTCCCTTCTGAATATCTGTATGTTATTATTACTGCATAACTTCTGAATCATGCAGGTAGGATCACTTTCCTCTCTGTGTAGCAAATCCCACCCCAATTCAGCTATGTGCCAAAGGTGCATTTCCTTTCTCCTCATAAAACAGCAGAACTATGGCAAAATATGCTCAACAATTTGCAGAATAGAAAGAAGGTGACACAACCATACAGGGGGAAAGCTGAAAAACAATAAATCTAATAGCAGACAGAAATTGCTTGGCCAAGCTCATACATTCTCTTCATCTGAGCTTAGTAACACTTCAGCTGGAGCACCAGGTTAGCATCCAGTGTATTTCTCCCTTCCTTCATAAAATTTGATGAAGGCCATCTAAAGCAGACCCTGAAATTCAAAACACTTTTATCTCATTCACTCATGTTAGATAGCCATCAAAGAACATAACTTGCACTGTGAAAAGCATAAGGCCCATTCAAATCTAGTATTCTCCACATTCATATGATGCATGCCTTATTGAGCAGTGTTGCTTTGTTATTAAAACACTAACAAAACATCCCTTTAGTAGCTATATTAGCAATGTGAGGTACTTATGTGTTTCCTGTTGCCTAGTGGCAAATTTGCATAAATAGTATACAATCTAGTGCATAAATGAACGTGTGAGAAACCAGTCTAGTAATGCATTACCCTGAAAAGGTCTCTACATCAAACTGTAGCACAGGTAGTCTGTAATAAATACATCAGTAAGCTATCTTTCCCTCTCATCAAACTGCTTTGTCATGATTTGTTGCGGTTAGGACAATGACATATCTTTAATATATGCTGACAAAAGGAAAAAAGAAAGGAAGTTAGAATTTTAAAAGAGCACCAGAGTTGATTGGCGAACTAGATTCAAACCTAATAACAAAGTACTGCATAGCTTCTATACAATGTAAAGATTAAATTCTATGGTATGACCTTTCTTATGTAACATGCAATTATTTGGATTCTGAGCATTTCCATTTTCTGCAGTATCCCACCCCTTAAAGAGCAGGTGCAGTAAAAATTAATATGCTACTACTTTTATATGTATATATTTTTATTTCCTCCATTAGATTCATTCCCCATTCTCAGGTCTTCCTCCAAACACCTTCTTGCCCAGCTCCTGTACTTCCATGTATGTGCTTTTGCTATCCTGTCAGACAAGGAATAGATATTGATACACACACACGCACGCACAAACACACACACACGCACACACGGACACATACACGCACAAACACACATGCATCGATTTCTATATCTACATGGGAGCACAACATTCTGTTGAAAGTGAAAGTCATTGACTTTTAGTAGAGCTGGTTAAGTGGATCCAATATCAGCTGATAGAAATTCACCCGCTTTTGCAGTACAAGATCATGTTACAGTGGGGATCAGGGAATATGCTTTTTCCCCACTCTAGTGAGATCTCATAGTTAGTATATATAATTAACAGGGGATGTGGGAGTGCAAGGAGGCTTGCCCTCTTGCAAAAAAAGTAGATTTTTTTTCTATTGATCCTTTGTGGTTCGATGTTTTGGTTTTTGACAGTTAGGTTTCAATCATTCTAAGATCAACTAATTTTCATTCAGACCAAAGGCTATGCTTCCATCTATACATATTTACAGATATATGTATATATATATATATATATATATATATATATATATATATATATATATATATAAATATATATATATATATATATATATATATATATATATATATATATATATATATATATATATATATATATATATATATATATATATATATATATATATATATACATATATAGATATATATATATATATATAAATACATACACAGATACATATATATACATATATATATATATACATATATGTATATATATATATATATATCAATATATATATATATATATATATATATATATATATATATATATATATATATATATATATACAGAGCAGGCATTACTTCAGATGACTGTTGGTACAGACAGCTGTTTTTCTGACACAATTTGGGTGGCAAAACAGTTGATCAGTAGATGCACAGGATTGCTATAATACAGTGGTTTGGGAATATGCCTTTTTCCCACTTTTGCACGACCACACAAATAGAATATTTAAGTAGCAGGAGGTGTGGGGTGCAGGGGGGGAGGTTGCCTCACACAAAAAACATTGTCTTTTAGTTGCATGTTCCAAGGCTATGTGTCAGAGCATGTACTGTTTATTAGCAATTTTTATTTTGATTATTTCATGTCAATGTTAGGGAAATTGTCATTCTGTAGTCTAAACAACTCCTAGTAAACCTTCACACACACACACACACACACACACAAATATATATATATATGTGTAAATATAGGTATGTGTGTGTGTGTGTGTGTGTGTGTGTGTGTGTGTGTGTTTGTGTGTGCATGTGTGTACTGTATACACATGTACACATATATGTATGTGTATGTGTGCTCACACATAAATATTCATAGATATGATCTATGCAGTCCAACACAACATGAACTTTCCAGGTATCTGCTTTTGAAAAGTATACTGTCAACCATGATATAAGCTACATAAATATTAATTAACATGAACCACTGCTGTATTAAATGAATGTATGATTTTACAGAGACACTATACCATCTTGTTTCTCTCAAATATGTAGGCCCCTTGCAACCCTGATCTCTAAATATAATATTTTTGAAGCCACACTAAACTGGAGAAAAGAGAAATACATATATTCCATTTACTACCAATGTAATGCAACTTTGGAAGTAATATAATTCATCATGGGGTTGTGGAGGAAAAGGCACCATATATTGTTTAATTCATTTATAAATGCTCTTTAATAATGATTTTAAATAAGACAGCCTACTGGAGTTGTGGGATAGTGTGATGAGGGACTTGAGCACTAGGCATTTGTTGTGCTTGTATAGCACAGCAGATCCACATGTACAGTATGCATAACACGCACACACGCAGACACACACTTTCACACACACACACACACACACACACACACACACACACACACACACACACACACACACACACACACACACACACACACACACCACCCTCCCGCATAGCACATGCACACACAAACTTCTGGAATTGTTACAGTGTGGTCTGGGACTTGAGCACTGGGCATTTGTTGCATCTGTATAGCAGAGTAGACCCTCATGCACAATACACATGTCACACATACATGACACACACACATAAAATCTTATGCTGCCATACTAAAGCAGAAGAAAAAAGAAACTGTCCAAGAAACTGAACACATACACTTCTTTGCCACAGTAAGAACAGAATACTCCACATAACAATTCTTGTTCAAGAATCCCAATTGCTATAGTAACAAGAAAGATGAGTAACAATATCTAGTACAGAACCAGTCATGGTAGAATGCCGACAATGCCATGTATTCACAGTTTCACATCTGTACAACTGCATTCATCACAGGAGAGGTAGACTCAATTTGATATAAGACACTTGTTATGCATACATTCCTGTATCAAAGCTATAACTAAATATAATAAAAACATGTCCCAGATTACACTTTATGAAACTTATATCTGTAATACCTTTTATTTAGCTTGTGATATTTTCAGCAATGGTGTGCCTCTGACAGTCATCAACAGAGATTTTCTGAGTCTCGTCTCACAACCGTGAGACCAGACAAAAACATCTGAAGAGTTAAAGATAAACATCAGTCACCCAAATCCAAAGCATCTTTCCAATCAAACACAAAGCTGCCAGGTAAAGTAGCAATGGCTTTTTGAAGGATGTTGTCGTCATCTATCTGAATAATAATTCTGGTTATCCATCAGCATATGTATTAGTAGGATACTGTGAGATGCACTGGAAATGTTTCCTGTATGTCTTAGGGTACTGTCCAGTGCCATCTTATGATGCAACTCGGGAGTCATCCTCTTGTGACTTGTGAAAATTAGCCAGACGTATTTATTTATTTATGTATTTTACTTTCTTCCTCTAAGCCAAAATGACATTATTTTTATTCTACATGTAAAATTCATTGATTAGCATCTGCCCTGTTTGGACAGTTGTGCTACAAAATCAATTTGAATGTATTTGTATTACACCCAGAATTTGACAGTTTTATGAAAGTATTAAAAAATAAAT
>NC_056736.1:489055000-489070000 GCF_019279795.1 Protopterus annectens | reverse complement strand
ACAACCATAGCATGAATATACTGGATTTCTATGGACTTGCACTGCGGGTGGCTATTGTGGATTTACTGAATCCTTACACTTCTGCTCCTTCAATAACTAAGCGCTTAATTGGTAAAGGCTATGTTGTGTGGACAGAGGTGACTAAGCTGACCCAAAAATCCAAAGCTAATACCTTCTTAGGAAAAATCAGGGAAAGCATTGAAAAAAAAAAGTCAAAGCTGAGCTGCACTGACAAACCGGATCTTACCCTCCCACTCGTAGAATGTTACTTGGCTGAAGCTGAAAATTATAACTGCACTAGACTGCAATTTCAAAGCTGTCAATAACCATGATGGGATGTTGCTACAGAGATGTTTTCACATTTGCTGCCCTACTTTGTCAGGTATAATCCAATGATTAACAACATACTAGTAGGAGATAAATCATGTTTAGCTGCTCTGCACATCCAGGCTTAGCTGCAGGCAGGAGCAGCACACTGTGGCTGGAAGCTATGCCAACTGTGTGATCTCTCAGACTCTAATAAGAGGCCACTTTACAGAAAGTCACACTGACACCTTCCTGCACATTCAGAGCTACTCCTGACATTGACAGGGCATAGCTACAGGGAAAAAAATCCAGATGACCTGCCGTGCACTTTTATGAATTGTGCTGACAGTGCAAATCTTGTAGGAAAGAACACCACTAGAATGTTCTGCATTTTCAGAGACAAAACCAGATTTAAAAAGACAGTACTGCTATATAAAATCAGTCCCTCCCAACTCTGCACACCACAAGGTGTTGTTGACATGGCAGGTCTGTTACTAACAGCTTTACTGTTCTGCACATTACTTCTACCAACTGACTGCTAACTGGTCTCTGCAGGAAGAGAGGAACACAATGCACTTCCAGTTCAAACTTCCAATGCTGTTATACTGCTATGAACAGCACAGTGATTTGCAAAATACAGATGAATTCAGAGTATTATATCTAGTTATTCTGAATCTAAAATCATCATTAACAGAACACCAGTGAAGGAAAAAAATTCAATGGATATAATGTCCTCTGCTGTCACTTACTAATTGGAAACTGCTGTGAAGGTCCCATGGTCCCATTTATTCTGATTTGACTATACTACAATTTGGACTCTTCACTAAGACAGGGTCAGGAAATCCCTTCTCGTTATCAGTTGTGCTGATCCAAGTCAAAATTTCTATGGTACTGCTATGGGGATGGCTTACAAAAATGTTGGAACTTACTTTTTCAGTTGTTGCTTCTGCTGGATAGCCTTGGTTGATGTAAAAGCTATCCTGGACAAGCAGTATGCACTGGTAAAGCACAGCTCTGAAAAAGGTTCTCCAACCCCCCCCCCCCCCCCCCACCACCACCACCACCAAAAAAAAAGCACAAAGAATCATGTTTTGACAACAACAGGATTCCAGTGCTATAAATAAGGCTATTTTTTAAAGTCAAACATCCTTGCCAATTCCTGGCAGTTACAATTAATATAAAAGAAGCATTTGGTTAGTTATTTTGTATAGCTGTAATCTGTGGTGTTCATTATTCACAGATTATTTATTCTGGGTTATATTTCTTGTTTTACTAAGCCGTGTTTCCTGTGGGTTATATTGCTATAAACAAGGGCAATGCTGCTGACGAGGTTCGCATTCATACTGAGTTACTGCAAACATTAATTGGGCAGTTCTGCAGGAAGTAAAAATGACTACGCTGTCCCACTGTTCTGTTTGGGTATAATGATAAGACATTACTTTCTGGATTGCTCTCAGAAGTTATACACGACAGTAAAAAAAAAATAAGCTGTGGGCTAAACCTTGCAGAACCCCCATCATTGAATGTTACAGGTGTCAGCTGACAAGTACTGCACTGCAAAAGCAGCCCAGAGGAGAAAGGGCACCCTGTAAAATTTATAATCTAGGTCACACAAATTATTTTAATAACCAAGTTGACAGCGATGTGTATGCTGGTTTGTGCATACAGGGATTGTCACAACCATGTCCGACTGCAACACCCAAGTCAACAGAAATGACTACTTTGTTAGCATACATTAACCAAACAGATTTTATAGGAACCTAATTATCTTCCTATCAAGCAGAAACATCATAGGTTTGCCATATTAAACCATCTCCTGCACGTTCTTAGCCCAATGCTCATCAAAAACCGCATCTCTGTCCCATGCAGATACATATTACCGTCAAAGATGTCCCCTAAAGAGACATCAGAAATTCACACCCACTACATCAGAAAGTGCCTGCCCTCTTATTTACAACACTGTGCACATTTTCAGCTAGGGGGTCTTCAGAGGTAACTTATTATGCATTAACAATCGATTCATTAAGAGGGGAATTCATTTCAGGTATAACCATGTTTTGAAATAAGAAGGATGCCATTTAGCTATCCCCAGTACTACGTTTTACACATGGGTGCCCCTCCCATCAGACACGTACACACACACACACACACACACACACACACACACACACACTACCATATCAGTCTCGCTGATTTACTGAAAATAAGTCTCAATTTCATCTCTATTAAGTTAATACATAGAGATGTTCATTAAAATTCGAAAGTTAATACTTTTTCATTACGAAAGTACCCTTGCTTGATCCCAGTCAAAAGTCCGTTTGATAGACATTCCCTTTATCACCCCATCATTTCCAAAAAACTGCAGCACAATGACAAGGTCATAGAAAATATAGAAATAAAAAGAAGCATACAGCAGAAATGTCTTCAATGCCCACTTACCGGGATCCAATGCACATAAACAAACAAACAAGAGTAATAAGCAGAAGTGGTCCTACCTTAGGATGGCTGTGTCGCCCTGCCGGATGGTGATGTTGTCCGTGCCCCGTGTCTGCTCAGCGGTCCTTACCGGCAGCCCTGTGGGGAGAAGACAGAGGAACCTCAGTAAGGCTAACAGATGGGGCTTCCCACTAAAATGACCCGTTGGCCCCATCCTCAGTAATAGAGCCCAGGGCCGGTGCTGTTGATGATGATGCTATTGAGTTCTGGTTCAGGAATAAGTTAGGATGGACAGGATAATGATGCCAACACGCATAAACCAGAGAGAGAGATTTTCAGATCCCAAAACAAATCCCAGAAAACGAGAAACAGCTTAGGATCCAAGGAAAGAAATAAAGCAGACGTTTCTTTCCTATGATAGGCTTTCTATTCCTTACTGCGTACTACTATCCCAGCAAAGATGCTTTTCTCTATAACCCCCTTTTGCTGTTAGAGCGAGTATCACTTGTAAAAGATTAGCCAAACACAGTATTATAGTGAGTAAGGCTTGTAGAGCTCCAGCAAGATCCCTCTGCTTGCTGCTGCTGTCCCTCCTCCCGCCACAGCGCTCGCGCTCTCTCTCTCTCTTCCTCGAGCTTCCCCCTCCCCCTCTGCCTCAACACAACTGCCCCCTTCGGCATCTAGCCCTTCATACAGGCCCCAATACTCCTCTCGGTTGTCACGACAACAGCTCTTTCGGTGGACCTCTCCATTTTTCCCCTCCTTAAAGAAAAACTGCACTGTCTGTGACTTTTATTATTATTATTTCCCTGAAGAAGTGGGATTTCATTCATATAGTTCCCATGCTGTGACTGTTTCCTCACTTCTGTCTTTTAGTAGTTTTGTTGACAGTTGGCATGCATACCGCTGGGCACTACTGAACTGTAACTAATATATTTCATGCCTCATTGGGCCATTCCAAAAGTCCACTGCTTGCAGCCGCAAGTGCATTGTGACGGCATGCTAAACACAGATATGGACATTTAACAGTAGCATCATTTCTAAAAGATAACAGGCTTCTGACCAGCAAGGTAAACCGGAGAGCATATTCCCAGACTCTACTAAATGGTTAGTAGCGTTTAAACAACAGTGTACTTGGGGGTCATCATGCAGCTTTGATAAAAGCGGTTGTGTTAATAGTCGGGCACAGCATTAGCTTACAAGTTAGTGGTTACACTTTAGGGAATGGGGAACACACACACACACACACACACACACACACACACACTTGGCCTCTTCTTTAATAACTAAGTAACAAAGATGATTTAATAGCCTCGAAAAGTAAACGTATCCCTTTATTCTTAGCCATTCCTCCCTTTTCACCCCCCACCCCCCCATTTACTCAAGAAAAATAAACAAGTTGTTCTTCCTAGGTTTCAGAGAATAGAAGACAAACAAAGGCATCATTGAGCAGTCTAATGTGAAATAGTACAGAAAAAAAGCATCATGAACAGTGCATCTCCAGTCACACAAGTGATGACAGTCTTAGTTCTCTTCATCAAGCTCACAAAACTCCTGCACTCCTCACTAGCCATTCCTTTCCTGCATTTCTAGTTTTTTTTTCTTTCAGTCTGGTTGCCAATAAGTTATGGGCAGCGCATTGAAAATTGATTATATATCTGAATGTATTTATTTGTTTGCTTTTATTTAAGTTTAGTAACATGGTAAGGAGATTGATCCCAGAATAAACCATTTTCAGCCACAGCGTAAGAATTACAGAAAAAAACAATAAGTGGTTACAATCATACATTACAGAAAAGGCACAGAAAACGCTGTCAAAATTATATAGTGCCATGTAGGTGATCAATATTGTCATTTATATAAATCATGCAAAATCTGAAGCAGGATGAATTGCCAGGGGGTACTTTCATTATTCAATGTTTCTAATTTCTCTCTGAGAAAATAAAACAGAAGAAAAATGAAATAGTGGGAGTGGGTCTACAGAGAGAATGAAAGATGTAGGGGTTGAACATTTGGTAAAACTGTTTGATATGATCTACAGTATTTTAAGTGAATAAGTCTGTACTGATGTGTCTGTCTTTGCTGATCCTAGGCTATTCAACATCATCAGTTAAAGTAGGATATAATTTGTGCAAACTAGCACCTCTAATATGCATATAAAACTGTTGCAAAATCCTACAGAAATTATACATGCAAATTTATACACAAAATGCTGATTCCTGGACAGAAAGATTAATTGTTTGTGATTGTTAATGTGTTCTGTACTAAGAACAGAATGTTTATTTATTTTCATCCTAGTAACTACAGTTGTCCCCAGGGGTGATCCCAGAAATATGTCCTATGAAGATGCTCAAACAAGCACTCAAGTATAAAGCACAATAAATATTCAAAGAAGAAAATGTATCCATTATAAAATCAGAGGCAAAATATGAATATACCAAAAAATTATGAAGCTGGAGAAGAGAGTTAAGGTAAAATGTAAGAAGTAAAGGTCAATGAAACTACAGACTGAGCAATACAAAAACTACAATTATACGTAAAAAATAAAATAAATACAAAATAAAAACAAAATAAAAAAATACGTAAAAATCTAAACTTTAACCCACTCACATTCATCTCATCCCTCAAAGAATGTAACTGGCATCCTCTAAAGTACCTCAGTCTAGATGATGCAGTTGAATTTTTTAATACTACCTTCCTGAACATCCTTAATTACCATGCCCCAATAAGATTCTCCAGAAACAAAGCACCACCCTCCCCATGGCTACAGAAAACCATTAAGTCAGAAATGAAAAACAGGGATAAAGCCTGGGAGCACTGGCGCAAAACCAAAACCCCCTCAACTAGACAGAAATTCCTAGAACTACGCAATAGAGTCAAAAAGCTAATAAAACAGGACAAATCCCAATACTACCAGTCTGCCCTAGACTCCTCACAACACAGCCCCAAACAATTCTGGTCCTCCATAAACTCCATCCTCCACCCAGGTAAAGTCAGTACCCCTCCTCCTAACATCCCTCACTCCTCAGAAAATATTGCTACCTCATTCAACACACACTTCACCCAAACCATACTATCACTAGCTAAACAACACAACCCCCCTCCTCCAACCCACACCTTCAACTAGTAATCTCCCCACTGCCTTCTCTTTTTCTCCTGTACCTACCTCCAACATAAAAAAAACTCTTAACTAAACTTAAACCCACCAAATTAGCAGCAGACAGCCTCCCAAGTGAATACCTACAAATCGCAGCTGATGCTCTGGCCTACCCAGTATCCATCTTGATTAACCGATCTCTGTCAGAAAGTTACGTTCCCACACTGTGGAAAGTATCACATATAATTCCCCTCCACAAAGGTGGACCCTCCACAGAACTAACCAATTACTGCCCCATAGCTATTCTCTCTCCACTCTCCAAAATACTAGAGAGATGCATACACTCTCAGGTCTCAGGCTACCTCCTTACTAACCACCTCCTTTCCAGTACTCAGCATGGTTTCTGACCAAACCATAGCACCACCACTGCCTTACTCTCCTTTACTAACACTATCCTTCAGCATAAAACAATGGCTATCTCTCCTCTGCTACTTTCCTAGACCTATCTAAAGCATTTGACATGGTCCCACACAAACAACTTATCTCTGTCCTCAATAACCTATCCTTCTCACAATCGGTCACCAACTGGTTTCAGAGTTACCTGTCTGACCGCCAACAATCCGTTGTATGGCAGAATGACATATCTCCCCAACTACCTGTCTCTGTAGGGGTTCCCCAAGGATCCATCCTTGGACCCCTACTCTTCTCTGTTTACACCAATAATCTAGCCTCTGCCACCAAACATGGCACACTCATACAATATGCAGATGACTCGACCATCATTTGCTCAACCCAGTCCCTACCAAAACTGCAAAAAGTCACACAGGAAGCCTTTTCCTCTATTGAAACATGGTTATCTGATGCCCGATTAATACTCAACCCAAACAAAACTAAACTACTCATCTTCCAACCCACCAAACATACTCAAAACAACTCTCACTTTAACATCACGGCAAAAGACAACACCACTATATACCCAACTGAACACACCAAATTGCTAGGAGTGGAAATAGACAATAAACTAAAATTTGACATTCACATATCCATGACTATAAAAAAAGTCCACAAAAAACTAGGAGCGTTATACAGAAATAAGCAATTTCTCACCAAAGCAGCAAATATTTCAATAGCAAATTCCCACCTTATCTCCACCCTACTTTATGCCTCTCCAATATATACCAACCTAAGGCAATGTGATCTAAACAAGCTAGAGACCTGCTACAACAAAATCGCCAAATTTGCCACACTTGCTGAACTGGGCTGGCTTGAACTCCCTCACCTCCTTCAGTGGTATCAACTCTCACTCGCCCACAAACTAGTAAACCATCCACTAAATGTCCCATCCCTCCAGAATCTACTCCAACCCTATCATACCACCAGACCACTAAGATCCAGCAGCAAAAAACACTTGCAGATCACTAAAGTCAATAACTCTGCTGGTGAAGCACTATTATCTTGCGCCATAGCCAAATTATGGAACTCACTCCCACCCACAATTACCTCCATACCATCATGCACCCACTTCAAAACTTTACTAAAAGCGCAACTAAAAACATGCTGGCTATGCCCTTGCAACTCCCACTCTAATATCATCCACCCCATCCAACCACTACCTTTCTTTCCACTCCACTAACTACCTTGATTATAGCAAGCTCAGATGCTCATAAGCCAGTACTTATTATACAGCACAAACTTCTTCTTCTTGTAACATTTGTTAACGTCTGGTATGCACTTCACAGATAAAGATTCTAGTTGTCTACTGATGTACTATGTTCTTCATCTGTAAATATGTTGTAAGTAATTGCTATGTAAATTGTTATTCACTATGTAATCCAATGTATATACTGTCTGTTTATTTTAACTGTGGAGCTTTTCTCCCCTGGCCTCTGCTGAAAATGGACCTACGTCCAGTCGGACACTCCTGGTCAACAAATTTAAATAAATAAATAAATAAATAAATAAATAATAAATTATGCACTAGTTATGCACACATGCACACCCCCACATACAAAATGCAGCTGGAAGTAAACCATGTATGCAGTAACATTTGTTTTATTATTTATTTATTTATTTTTTGTATTTTATTTATGCTGTGTAATAAAATTTAAATGATTAAAGAATGCCTCAGCAAATTAGCCATGACCTTTTTATTTTGTTAAGTTATAGGTTTTTTTGAATGGCTTTTGCTTTTTTGAAATGACAGGCTGGCTATTTGTTTTTTTGAGTGTTGAGAAAGTCTAGTATCCAGAAATGTACATTCTTTGTGGAGTGAATGATACACTTGATGAGTGAGGAGGATTCATTCTGGAATTTTGGAAAGAATTTAGAATTGGAACTTGAGAATCCTGGATATTTTCCTTTATACACACAAAAAGGTGCAGTCACATGTGTGCACTTGCTTACACAAACTCACAGACACACACACACACACACACACACACACACACACACACACACACACACACACACACACACACACCTGCATTCTCACATACATAAGTTATGTAATTTGATAAGGCAATCTAGTGATGTTCATGTGGTGATATGTCTATAAATAATGCTAATCGATCCATAAGCTGTTGCTTAATCTATAAAGAACAACTGGATTCATAGGGAAATGCAAGGTAATATGAGTATTATGACCAATTCCACCTTGTTAATACCCAGTCTCATACTTAATCCACTCTGCTGAGGCCAGGCCAGGAAAGCCAGAGGTAAATTCTTGAATGCCCATCCGATTATCTAATTTTTACTTGAAGGACAATAATGCATTCTGTTGCTTAATTTATAGTGGGTGTTTATTCCAGAGGTGGGGGTTGCACTGTGAAATGAACTTTCTCTCCAACTTGTTTTATTTTTCTGCAAGTGCAGATTTATATCCCTGGTTCTAGTGATTGTGAGGCTGTTTGATTTGTGGATATATAACAGTCCCAGGACCACTGGGTCTCTAATGGCATGGAGGGTGAGGCAAATATCTCCTCTTAGGAGTCTGTAAGATCCTGAGTATAGGGAGACGGTTTCTTGTCTTTGCTGATAGCTCAAGGTTTTTAAGCCAGTGATCTTAGTTAAAAACTCCTGGAGTCTCTCTAGTTACTTGATACATCTAGTACGGTATATCCCAAAGTGGGCATTGTATTCAAAAATTGGCCAAATCAGTGTTAGTTGCATGGGGGACAATGACCTTTTTAGTTTCACTTTTACCTTCACTCACCCCATCCACCTCTCAAGAAATACCTTCAAACATAAACCCTCCAAATAAAAATAGAAAGTATCTCCTGGCTACACTCTCAAACATCAAGGAAATAGCCTTCGTGGGCCCCAATAATATCTTGGGATGCCGCCTGAATAGTCTAAAATTTTACCTATCAGGGTCACTAGTGTTACTGTTGAACTATAGTCTTAAAATAGGCTTTGTGTCATGAGAATGGAGGACTGCAATGGTCATCTCTCTTCATAAGGGAAGACCATTAACAGATCCCAGAAACTACAGACCCATTAGTCTGACTAGTCTTATATACAAAGCCATGGAAATAATTATCATGGAAATCATCAACAAAGACATAGGAGACATTCAGACACTGAATCTATCCCAGTTTGGCTTTGTCAAAGTCAGGTCATGACTACTGAACCTGGCAGACTTCCTTGAGAAGGTTACCAAGGCAATGAATGAGGGTAACATGGAGCATACAGCCTCCCTTGACCTGACTAAGGCATTTGATACATTACCCACTTGTGCCTTTCTAACTTATGGAATTCGGTATAAACCTCCTATATAATGTGCTGGATAGCCAGCTGGCTCACAGGAAGCTAGGATTGGCTGAGACCATCTCCACAAAGAGGCCGGTCACCAGTGGAGTCCTTCAGGGTTCCATACTGGGACCACTCCTCTTTGTCATCTACTTCTCAGAAGTCAATGTCAATGTCAAAGACCTTTGGCTGACCAAGTTCACAGATGATTGCAAACTTGGTGCAGTCATATAATCCCTCCAAGACCCTTACATCATACAAGAAAGTCTAACACAGACAAATAGCTGGTACCAAAGCCATGGCTTAAAACTCAGTGAAATGAAATGCATTATAGCACCTTTTGGGAAACTGGCCACCCCAGGAAACTACATCATCAATAAAACACCCCTAAAAGTTGTCGCACTAGTCAGGAATCGGGGAACATATGTAGAAAGTAACTTAGTCTTTGACCAACATATGTTCAAGGTAGTAAGGAAATCCTTTTATGTTGCTCAACTTATGAGTAAGAGCATGGTATCTAGGTTCAGGGAAGTCATTGTACCACTATACCCAGCCCTCATCAGACCCCATCACTGAGTATAATTCCCCCTTGGGTATGTACCTGACCAGGAATATGCAGTAACTGGAACACCCAAAAAGAATGCAGGGAATAAACACAATCTCATATGTGGATAGCATCAAACCCCTATCTCTGTACTTTGTTTCCTACAGACTGTTGAGAGACACTCTATGCCTGACATACAAGGCATCCCTGGAGCCAGCTCTGATGAACCTTTTGCACATCTGCAAAATGAACAACATTAGAACTACTTGATCTGAAGACCTTGGTTTTACTTGTGACATAAATAGGACATGTTAGAAAGACAGATTTGTATCAGAGAATTCCTATTCTCTAGAATAGGCTCTCCATCCATGTAAAATAAAGTTCTTCTCAAACCCTGTTTAAATTTAACTTGAACCATTGGATGAGAAATCAAAAATGCATCCCCAGCCTGGATCTTATGTACCAGATAGACAGAGGCAGTCAATAAATCATGTTATAACCAGCAATCACCCTATATAAAAGTCTGAAACATAAAACTTATGGGACCCATTTGGGTTGTGTGGCAAGGCTTATAAATGCCCTAGTTGTTTTTAGATTAGTATATAGCTATGGACTTATGAATCTTATGAATTCCAAAGATATGCATCTGGAGCATTTCTCCCCAGGCCTCCGTTGACAATAGGCTCTGTGGAACCTAGTCGGACTTTCTTGGTCAACAAATGATAAATAAAAAAAAAAATAAAAAAATCTAAATGTTATTTCTTTGTTAATCAGCTGTGCCCAAAAGAAGGACTTCCCAATGATTGTTATTTCATGATGGTCAAAGTAAAGGGAATTATCTATTCATGTTATCAGGACTATAACAATATTTTCACTTAGGTGTTTGATATTGTCTTTGGTGTAAGTTGGGGAAAGGTATTTTGTCAAATGTAGCAATGCTGCCTTTTTAGCATTTAGTTTGAGCACATTTGTAGTCCACTAGTTCACAAGTGTAAGTTCTTGCTGCAAAGCTTAAGTCTCCAAAGGTGATTTGACAATGGTTCCCAAATTTATAGTTGCTCTTTAAAGTTGGTCAGCCAGAGTTATTGGTTGGCGGTCTTAAGGTTAGAAAAGTTAATGCTAAACAAGAGGGGTCACAGCATGGAGCCTTGTGGCACATCACTGGTAACCTTCATATTGTTTCATGAGGTACTTGCTATCTGCACCATGAGGATTCTGTTATTTAGCCAATCGGCAAGCCATCTTACCACATAGGGATCATTTTACTAAAATGGGGGATGTCTTCAAATTCCTTTACCATATCAAGGTATGACCCATGGGCAGCATAACCAGTATCTATAGCTTGTGTTACCTTTTCAAAGAAGTTATACAGATTCATCACACAGGATCTGTCCTTGATGAAGTAAAACACATGTCGGTCTAACATGATGACATTTTTAATGTCATAATTCATCAAGTCAGTTATAATATGGCTTTGCAGATATATATATATATATATATATATATATATATATATATATATATGTATATATATTTTGAGACTGATGGGGCTATAGTTTCTGGGTCAGTTTTAATGCTACATTTATGGAGTGGCATCATCACTGCTGTGTGCCAAACCTCAGGACAGAGCCAGTGGCTACACTCAGGTTAAACAGTTTAAGGAGTGGCTGTGCCAGGGCATGTTTAGCCAGATATATCATCGGGTCCCATGGAGGAAGAACTTTTAGTTTTCCATACTATTTTCATGATGAGGGGTTGAATTCATCAGAGATAAGTGGGCTTATGATAGTCACCACCTGAGTGAAGTTTACACTGAATTTGTTTGCTAGAATGTTGGCAATATCTATTGAGTCAGAGTAGGAAATGTCATTGACATATGTTCTGGGCAATGCTGAACATAATTTCTTAGTTTTCCTCACATAATTAAACTATTTCCAATATTCTTTGGCTACACATTATAATGAAAATTCATGGGTTGTCTTTGTATGACTAATAGTATTCTTCTGATTTTTCTGATATTTTCTTGATATTATCCTTAAATTGAGAGTCATCTTATCGCTGGATACTCCAAGGATTTTCTTTCTTTTATTGTAGAGTTTATTTATGCTAGTGAAGCAACAGGATGGTTTGTTTTTAAATGCCACATTGTAGTTAGATCTGGGTGGGACTGCATGTTCCACACATTTATCTCAGTGAGCACAAACTTCCCAATGCCACTTTCTGCTATGGTACCATCAGGGACTAAGTTGTTGTAAGTGAATTTTGAAACTTTTCATAAAATCTGAACAGATTTTAAGTTTGAAATTTTTGGATTCTAAAAAATTGGAATTTGTGGATTTAGAAATGTTAAAGGTGAAAGTCATTAGTTTATGATCCAGCTTAATCAGGGGAGGAGATACCAGGGGGATAGTACCTAAGGAATTTATACTAGTAAGGACCAGGTTCAGGATATTTCCTCTAATGAGATTGTTAACAATGTGGTCCAAGGAGTTTTTGTTGATGAAATTAGGAACATTTGAGCATAACCTTCATATGTATTGTTGGTGTTCTCCTCAATCAATGGATAGTTAAAATCTCCCAAAACAAATGTGTTCTTGTTTATATGGAATTTGTCAAGCATATTTAGAACCCTGACATGAATGTCAGTGGACAAAAAGGGTGTCCAGTAACATACCATAAATTGATAATTTGGCTTGTTTAGTGTGACTTTGAGTTCAATGAGTTCTGTTTGTAGGTCTCTGGAGATTTGTGTGGTATGGATATGGTCAGTAACAATTATGGAGAGTCATTGTGTCTGACGGCTTGGTAGGCACAAAATACAGTTATAGAGAGAGTATTTTTTGGACATTTAAGCCAAATCTCAGAAATTACACAAACATAGATGCCGTCCCAGTGCAGGTGAGCCTCTGAATCAGGCATTTTGTTATTTAGACTTTTGTCATTGAGAAGAGCTACCTTAATGAGATCTTGTTTTGAGTTTGATATGCCATTTGTGTTGGGATATTCATAAAATGGAACCTGTCTAAAAGGGACACTATAGAGGAAGCAAAAGCTTTAAATAGTATGTTAAAGCCTTAGAATGAGACATACAGGCCATCATTGGCTAAGGAAGATGGGCTGTTGGTAATCTAATCTTATTCTGACACATACTTGATCCACTTGGGTCATTACTAGCCATTTAGCTAATTGTGGATGTGTTATCTTTTCCTTGTACTAATGCATCATTCTTGGAAAAGGAGGGACCTGTTACTGACCAGGATCTTGCCTGCACTTGTGACATGCATAGAGAGTTCTGTAATATTTCTGTTTATCTCATACCTCTCAAGTGTACAGATTTTTGCAGAACGTCCAGATTTTTGCCTCATATTTTTAAACTATTTCTCATAAAATTGTGTTTTTCTGGCAAATTGTTGGTAAATCATTGAGGGGTGATGTCAGAAAATAATGACAGACATTTGAGTTTTAGACTTCATATCCTTCAGAAAATTCATGCTAATGCAAAACCTGTTATTCTATCAACTTTCTAAGTTTGTAAGAGCAATATTTAAGAAGTGTCCCTATTTTTGACCCTTTGTCCCCCAGTTATCTATGGCTTTGTCCAGATTTCTTGCCCTAAGAGGTTCAGAGGTATGGTGTATCTCCCTTAGGGATTTGCTAGTTCAGCAACGGATGGAGCAACACCATGTCATAATCATATATGCCATGTGAAAGGGCCTTTAGTTCCCCTGAGATATCCATGATGTTGGCCCTTAAAAGACAACTCACTCTTACCCTGTCTTTCCCTGAGTGATGTTGAATCAATGCCTATCAGGACTAATGTAGTGCTATGGCCTTTAGCTTTACTATATAATATACATTTCATAGCATAAAAGCATAGAACTGGAAAATAGATAAGTGTTGCTTATCCACTATTATTAGCCATTGTTAAGGGCAAGCTGTGTCCAGTTTATCTAGGTAACTTATGTCATTGTTTGTTATGAGACTAGTACTCTGTGGGACAAGGGCAGGCTTTCTGGTATTGTACACTAGCACCCAGAAGGTAATTTTCTTTCTCAGCAAGTGTAGCTCTTCTAGTCTTAGGAAGTGCAGGTTAAAAAAAGAATAGCTATCCAGGTAACAATTTGGTTTTGTTTTAGTGTTCTGAAATACTTTAACATGTCTTGACAGATGTGCATATGTTGTTGAAATATGTGAAAAGGTTACTACAGAGGACACAACAAGAAAAAAAAGTTTAATAATCTGTCCAAACAATCATACTACAAAAGAAGCACTCCCTTAAAATTTATGGTTGTGGATGGTCCCTTCATGCAGAACTGCTGTTCTTTCTCAGGAAGGACTCCTGCAATGATATAGGCAACACTTAGGGCATAATTCAAAACAATATTTGTACTAATACAGGATGACAGCAAGAGGAGAGATCCTTTTGTACAATACTGTCAGAATGCCTTACTTCCTGCCCTTAGAGTGTTTTTTCAGCATTCATTGTTTTTTATTGCGGGTTCATCTGTTCACGTCACTGTTTTACATACTTCCTCATATCTTCGACAGTAACTTGATGGTGGTTCCATGCTTTCTTAATTTAAATTTGACCTTATACTAAAATCATGCAAACCTGTAAGATTAGTTGCATGTGTAAATGGCAAGCTAGTGATGGTGTAAATCTACCAGCATCAAGCTGTGTGGACACCACATAAAAGCAATGTTAATGGGCATCGTCTTAATTCAATTCATGAGAAAGTTTTTAACTATCAAATTATATTGAAAATCCAAATAATTCTTATATGTTGAGCACACCATAGCTAAGCACAAGAGATGATCATTATAGTTCACTCTATCCTTGTGGTAATCTAATTCCTTTATTTATCTTCAA